>NW_009598495.1:15897-36117 GCF_000690535.1 Cariama cristata | reverse complement strand
TGAGCTGCAGGATTTCTAGGTGCCTCAGATGCTTGAAGCTATTAACCTTAATGACTTGGATCTGGTTCTCATGGAGATTGAGTAACCGGGTGTTGGTGGAGATGCCGTCAGGCACGTCTCTCAGATTTTTTCGTACACAAATCACTTTACTGAACTGGTTGCTGCAGGAGCAGACAGAAGGGCAAGTTTGAGCCCTCACTAGACCAGCCACCACAAGAAGCTGAAGAGCCAACAGCACCACAAGCAGGGGGTCAAATAGGGCCCTGTTAAACCTAGGACCTATCATTATCTGCTGTGGATGTAAGGTCATCTTGTTCAACATTCATAATTTATTTGGTGTTGGTCCTTCTGGAGTTTGAACAGCCTGAAAGAAAGAAAGAAGGGAGAAGGAGAACATTAAATTAATCTCAAATATCTAAGTGTGCTCTCTAAACAAAGACTTCTCAAGTCCTTTTGGTCAACTCTACCAACTTCTTGAAACTCTGTAGCAAGAATAGCTATAGAAATTTTAATATTTTGTTTCCTGTACAGCTATGTATATCAGCTGTATATCACTAGCCTTTCCTGCTCATCCCAAGGTATAACACATGTAGCTGGATGGCAGATAACAAGTTCAACCACCACGGATACCTAAAAGAAATGTTCTAACTCAGGGGGAGAGTTGAAAGAAGTGACAAGGGCCTCAAAAGGCAAAAATGAGTAAGATAAGAATCATCAGAATATTCACGGTGTTAACCTTCTTGACACATTATAAAACAAGACAACAGATAATGTTTTCTGTGAGTGAAAATCTTTGTCTATACAAATGTGATTCCTGCATCAGAGTTGAACTAGAAGTAAAGCCTTTAATACAGAATGTAGCAGGTCATGTAAATGTCAGGGCAAGATCTTGCCTATTTCAAATAAAAAAAAAATAAATACAAAAGCAACATGCTGAGCATCAGTTCTTCCCTACCGTTAAACAGCATCATCCAATTTCATGATATTTCCTCCTCAATTCTTTTGTTTGGCACCAGCAGCAGAGAAACACTCATCAGTAAATGTATGTTGAACACAGAAATAAGAATAGCCATTTAAATGCTGAAAAATATCTCTGTAGCTTCAGGGTTGGCAGTTTCATTGGCACCTCTAACAAAATCCTACAGATCTTACTGTAAGGGGAAAAAAGACCTTTGCACTACAAATGATCATTACCATTTTAAGAATTTCAGTACTGATTCATTTGTGGTAGTTCTTAAAGCCCCCAGCCCTCAGTTCATTTCCAATCTGCTGCTCAGTGCAAGGTCCCTCTCTTGTAGAGATTAATGACATTTCCTATAAATCAGCCAAAAGTGAAGTCTTATAAATTACAGCAAGCTTAAAGCATATTTATAACCTAGAGTACCCAGATGCATAATATATGTGTTCAGTAAAACAAAATACTATCAGGCAACGGTTTTCTACTCCAGGCTCCGACTTGTTTCATTTCAAGTAAGAAAAGCTATCTTTCTTTAAAAAAAATACAGGAAAAAAATACATTAGCTTGCATCTCACAGCAATTCATTTAACGAAAGACTTTTTTTCTAATTACATATTCAGACAATGTGTTTTTGAAAATTCATTTCTGCATTTTTTAAAAACTTGTTATAATGGTTCAGAGCTAGCAAGTCTTCTCATCTCACTTTTAATAATTTACTGCAGAGAAAGCCAGTATAATGACTAAAAACCTGTGAATGGGAATTAGAAAGTCTGGGCTGTATCTGTTTGTTTGATCTGCTCTGTAAGTGCTATTTATAAAACATCATTCTTGTTATGAAAGATTCATGCAACTAATGTGTTTTGCAACCTTGAGCAAGTCACTCATCTTCCCTCTCTGTGGCTTATGCTTCTGTCATATGACTCTGGAGAACCCTGTGGCTGTAGCGCTAGATGTTACTCCTTGCACCCCTCCATCCCTTCCCTCTGCAGCAACTGTACTTTTGAACATTGGCTTCATGGGTTGAGGAGAACGTACTAGACTAGATGAGGGGTGGCTGCTGTACACACCTGCACAGAATCACAGAATTGATTTGGTTGGAAGAGACCTCTGCGATCATCGAGTCCAACCTTTGCCCTAACACCACCATGTCAACCAGACCATGGCACTAAGTGCCACTTCCAGTCTTTTCTTAACCACCTCCAGGGATCGGGACTCCACCACCTCCCTGCGCAGCCCATTCCTGTCTAATGCCTAACGACCCTTTCTGTGAAGAAATGCCTCCTAATTCACTGCAGGTTTACAAAGTCTCTTTGGTGGTGCTGAACACAATATATGTAGAAACACAAACTCATCACTAAAATTCAAGTTTCCTAACATCAAAAATCCAACTATAGTAAAACTATCTGCAAAAAAAGGGTGAAAAGGACCTGTTTCCCAGGTTTCTTACACTGTCATGAAGAAGAATCTGCCCATTGTGGTCAAAAGAATTATATCAATGAGTCTAATATCAATTTCAGGGTCCTTAGTTAAGTTCTGTGATCCATGAATTTTGCTGTTGAATAGTAAGTAACAATCTTCTGTGATAATTAATGTGATTGTATTAGCTTTTTTTTTTTTTTTTGGTGACTGGTTGGTTTTTTTATTCAGCAGATTTGTCTTTCCTTTCCTTTCTCATTTTTTAAATTCTTCTAAAACTTATCCCCTATGGGCTTGGACTGAACAATGAATTCCATTAACAAGTAATAAAACAGATACACAAACACACCAAACCACTGGTGCAGTGCAGTGAATGTGATTGTATTAGCTTTTTTTTTTTTTTTTGGTGACTGGTTGGTTTTTTTATTCAGCAGATTTGTCTTTCCTTTCCTTTCTCATTTTTTAAATTCTTCTAAAACTTATCCCCTATGGGCTTGGACTGAACAATGAATTCCATTAACAAGTAATAAAACAGATACACAAACACACCAAACCACTGGTGCGGTGCAGTGTTATTGTCTTTGCTGGAACCGAGATGAGAACTCAGCCTGCTAGGTTCAGTTTCAGAGTGCCGTAAGGTTTCTCTGCCTTTATTTTTGCCACTTTCGGCTCTCATTCTTGTATCCTAGATACCATGAAGGACCAGGAAAACAACAGGATTTGTAGAACAAGAAACTATAGGAAAAATGAGAAAGGTCATGAGACAGCAAGTGCCCTCAACATCAGCCAGTGTATGCATAAACTCCCTTCAGTCGCTTCTTTGCCAGCCTCCATAAAACTGATGATGACAAACCAGGCTGCAAGCACTCCAAGGCACTTCACTCCTGCTCCAACTTCTTGCACCTGATGGTAGCTCCCACCATTCCCTTCACCTCCTCCTTTATCCAGCAAATCTTCCCTTTCCATCACTACACATATGCTTCATGGGTAGAAAAAAAGATAACAACATTTTACTTGAATACAAGACTTCATTATAACAAATAAATTATCCAGTCATGAGACTGATTAGCAAAAATTGTTCAACACAAAACAAAATGTTCCCATGTCTCAGTTACAGAAAGATTTTTACAAGAAATGCTTTTGTTTTATCTTCTTAAAATAAATTCCCTATATTCCTCCCATTTTTGGTTATTGACTCAAACAATGAGTGGAGTACGTGGAGTCACATAGAGCTGCTCTTTCCTTGTGCTGAAGGCCAAAATTGCCCTTGGCTTTTCTGTTTACCTTTTTCCCCAGTCCTATGTTAGGGATGTCTCAATCAAACACACGCCTCAGAACTATGATCTATCAAAGACCCTCAGGGAATTCTGCAACCCTCAGGTTTCTGCAAAATCCAAATCTGCGTACACTTCAAATACAAGCTTGGTCACTGACTACTTATTAGCTGCTCTGAGGGTATAATTTTGAAGACAGGATCACCATTTTGTGAGATGCGGATGGAAAGTTCTCGATATGTTTTCACATGTGTTGGTGTGTTTGATTCTTCTGTGTCTAAGCTGTATCTTGTTGAATATGTAAGTACAGAAGCTTGATACCGTCATTCCTCTGGAATGTTCTCTGGGAGGTAGTGAGAGCGCAAATCTTAGCTTTTGTAGCCACTATTTGATTTAACTCTTGATTTATTTACATTGCTAAAATTCCCCCTCCCCCCCTTTGCCCCATCTTCTTTGCTAACACAGGAAGCACAAGGCAGTATTTAGCATAGGACCACACTAATTGGGCTTGGTGCTGCTAAAGTATAGGGGAGCTGATGACTCAAAAAAGCTCCCATGACCAGCAGAAAATATGCTAGGCAACGCCTTGCAAGTCCTCACTTCCAACTGGTGAGCTTTGCGTGAGGCTAACATACTGCAGTGAGATTCTTAGTGGCAATAGGAATGTATTAAAAATGTCCTTTCTTTTCTACCGGTGGTTTCCCACAGTTCAGAGCTGAAGTATTCGGGAAGTCTTGGTGCAGTCATTTCACATCAGGGTAATTTTAAATCGTAAATACCCTGGAAAAAAATCAGCCAGCACAAAAACGCAGTGGAAAATTCATTTAAAGCCTTGAAGAACATTATGGAAATATTTTAATGGACTTTACATAAAGACCCATCTGGAACTCTGTACTAGAATAATTTGCTATTCAATATCTGCCTATTATGCTAGAGACACATGAAGGTTTAGCTTTATAAATCCACACATGGAACACAGACCATCAACCAGCTTCTTTAGTCTTTGTTGACAACTCTTTGTCTTCGAAGCGATTCATCTTTTTCCCTTCATTTTCCCAGTACCAAAATATCAACTCTATGGTCACTTCAATAACACTAGTGCCCTCTGCTGTAGAGATTTAAAAAGTAGTGGAAAACGCTAAGAATTTCCTTATGGCACAGTCAGTTCCCCAGACACTGCACAATTATTAAATGTGTTTCCAAACATGACCTTAAGTCTGTCTGTGGCATTGCTCTAATTACCAAAACATATATCATCTGTCATTTTAGTACAGTGATGTATATTCTCTTTATGGCCACGGAGACATACATATACATATATGGAGAGTTACTTGGTTTTTTTCCTATTTCCACAGAACTCAAAAAAAAAATAACTTTCTTTCAAATTGACATTTGATATGCATGTTCTCCTCTCCATAGCTTATCTGATACTTAGTCTCGATGTACTACACATTTTCCTTTGAGCGAAAAGCATTGCCCTCTTAAGATCCAATGCAGAAGATGAAGCAAGGCATGACAAAGCTAATCTACCTCTGCAGATATGCACAGTGCAGCTTTCCTTAGGGACAGCTTGAAGGATGCAGTAGTCATGCTATCGAAAGGTAACTTTTCCAAACCTCTATGTAGAGATGTCTTCCTTATGGGCATTGTAATGGAACCCACGATTTGTTTTTCTATCTTTTTTTTTGTAATTAGGTCTTTGGCCTGATGCGTTTTGATCTCTCTTTGTTACTTTACCAAGAGAGAGTGACTGTGACTATACCCACTCTGATCTCTGAAGGATTTTCCTGTAAAGGTGGGCTTTGATTACAAAAGAGAACTTCTACACCATTCCCAAAGATCTGCCTAATGAGGTATGGCAGGTGGCAAAGATATTTTCCCAAGCTCCAGTGACCCTTAGCTGGATCACTTGCAGTTTAGTTGCTGTTGGCAACTCACGCTTAGTTTTCTGTCTAGTCTGTGGGTCTATGAATAACTGTCTCAGCAGTGGAGCGATGCAGTGCAAAAGCCATGGCTTTATCCCAATATATGGTTTATGATACAGTATGATCTAACGCACTTTGGTTGGTGCTCTCCATCTGCCATTAAAAAATGAGATGTGATGCTGTATGTCACTGCATCGAAAATACAGACAGTTTATCAGCTCTCAGGTGATGAAACTATCACAGTAAAATTAAATCATCACAAGTACATCACAGTTAAAACTCAACTAAAGCACAGTTAAACCAGCACAACTCTCCCTCAGCCATGTGCCAGACAATTTCAGGATGAGAAGCATTCAGATCACTTCTTACAACTTGACAAATATGTGGATGCAATCAGAAAATGCACCTTTCCTTCACTTTATACAGCACAGTTGTGTATCCTTTTAAAGAGGTTTTCGAGAGAAAAACCCTTTGCAAAGTTATCTGCATTTTTTAGTAAACAAGCCATTCTACAGTTGCAAATTCAATGGCAGATTTCCAAACATATGAAGAGGAGCTAGGTGCGTGAAGCAGCTAATTATGCTGGGAAGTTTATTTCGGTAGTATCAGCACCAGAGAATTGAAAATATTTTCTGTATGGAACGAAGCATGGAGTACAGCAATAAAAATAGGTCTAAATCCCAGGATGACCGTATGTAGAAGTGACTCTTTTGACTCTCTTTTCAGGAACTCTGAATGCTCTCAGGGCCTGAGACTGATCCCCTTTCGGCAGCAATGCCAGCAGAGGAAGCCAAGGGAATTTCAGTGTAGATACCAGGAGACAAGCACACAATATGTTTTAGCTCCACGAAAGACTGAAACACGTGAGGGTAAACCCTCATCCCAGAACAGAGACTGAACTGCGGCAGGGAGCTCCGCCGGGGTCAGAAATCCTTTACCAACATCTGCTCTGCAAATGCTCCTGCAGCCTCAGATGTCTGTGCCCATATGGCTGGGAAGGGTTGGGTTGATGGAACCACATTGCTAGGGTTTCACTTACCATACCCTCCCGCTCCCCCCCCCTTTTCTGTCCTCAAATTCCTTTCCACCTGGCTGAACCCCCGAGGACTACACTTTTCAGTTCAAGAGAAGTACAAACGCTTCGCGTGCTGTTCCCTGCCCATGTTCAGTACAGTGACACCATTCTTGTTCTCCATTGAACGTCTTTGCCACCAACAAAGGAGCACATGCTACGTTCTTAACAGAGCATTACAGTAATCATCATGCAAAACCAGTAAACTGGGTTACAGTAGGTGTCATATCTTTCTCTTCCTAATCTTATTTTTTAATTTTTCTCATGGATTGGTTGATGAGGTGTTTGGGGTTTTTTTTAAACAAGCTGTTTTACAATGACTATCCATCGCTGCAGCTATATAGCTGTGTATCTTTTCCTCCATTCTTAAAAATCAGTTTTCCCTTTTCACTGCTATAGGACTTTAAAAGTCTCAACAGCAGTTTAGGGAGCCATTGCAATAATGCCTAAAAACCTGGGAGGTTTCAAAGCCCAGCAGCTTTTATCTATTTGGGTTTTATTTTATTTTTAGTTAAATACAGTGGAGGCCAAAGAGGGCTAGCTAGGCAGCCCTGCAATGCAAACTGATTACTCCTGAGACCAGGTAAATCAAAACGCTCACAATCAAATTATTCTCCTCTTTGCACGTTTCACTCTTTTGCTCTGGGACAGAGTTGGGATTTTCTATGGCCCCTTGAAGCATGGAAGGGTAGGAGGCAGAGTGGATATTGCTGTACCATAGATATTTCCCAGTTCTCTTCTGCAAGCCTTTTAAGACTCAGCTGAATCACTAAGACACTGACCTGAAAGACCTAAATGTGATTGGACACATTCAATCCTCCTGAATCACCATTGATTTCAGGGGAGTTCAATCAAGGATGAGTTTGACCCAGTCTGCCTTTTTCTTCTTTTCTTTCATTTTGTTATAGAGAAAACAGCTTCATTTCACACTCCTCATTTTTCAGCATGATTTCATGTTTCCTCTCTCATGTCCTCCTAAGGTTTAAGATTTTGTCCTTAACTTCAGGTAACAGAAATGAACATGAAATAGACATTTGAAAAATAAGAATTTTAGTGTGCATTGGTCCTGGCAAGAATATTTGCTTTTTAGCTGGAAATTAAGAGATTTCACAGTGTTTTAAACTAAATCAGTCTGGTATGTTTCTTTATTTATAAATATTCTTTTACACCCAAGTGCTATTTGCACTTTGTATCCTCAGCACAACTCACAACATCTATAGGAAAATCATAGGAAACATCAGACAATATGCAATGTATATTTCTTTAGGACATACTTGGTTTTATGAAGAGGAATTATTTGGCTTCTTTATTGACCTTTCCCTGGATGGCACCCAAAGGGTGAAGAGGACAAACCAGTCCTAATCTCTCTGTTCAGACTGCTTACAGTAGTATGAATAGGAGCAACCTATGAACGATTCACGATCAACTGACTTAAATTCTTTCATAAAAGCCACCACAATACAGCTTGGTACTAGTCCACCCAGAAACATTTTAGAAATTTAATTGGAATTAACTTTTAAAGTGGGTTAATTATATCGCATTAAATCTTTGTGTGGACACTCTTATTTAGAATTTAATTTAAGCTAAATTGAATCAAGGCCACTGTAATTTCAATTAAGAGTGTCCATAAAAGAATGTAATGTAGTTTAGCTAGTCCTTTTTCAAAGTTAATTTGGATTCATTTTCTTGAGACCCCATGTAGACATTAGGAACTTTTATTCAGTATTGACTTGGGCTTGATTCAAACCAATTACGTAAAGGTAAAAAGGTTTTCTACCTCATCACTGATCCCTTGGGTTACTCAAGCCCCATTTTGCTCTTCTCACTTCACTAATTCAGTTGATAAAACACAGTTTCTCTGAATCCTTTTTGTTTGTTTCATTTTCTGTATTTTTCTGGACAGATGTTTATGTAGTGGGAAACAGGCAACTGTACAGAAGAAATTTTACAATAGCCCTGGTAAGAAAAATCTCTTAATTACAGCAGCATCTCAATACCTGTCACGTGCCAACCATGATATAAAGGGAAGTCATATAAGCACCTTCAGGATTTCACTATCTTATGCCAGAAATACCTCAGTGAGCAACAATTAAACCGCACTATGTCTATAACTATGAAAGAAAGCTTTCCTAATCCCTTTTCGGTTTATTATCAAGGCAAAATCCCAGATCTCCATTCACAAGGCATCAGTGAACCACAACAAAATTAGTATAAAACTACTCTTAATAAAAAATTATATGATGTTCTAAAGCACTGCTCCAAAACAATGCAATTTTCACTCCTGTCACACTGGGGTTGTTATTTTAAAACACTGTAGTATTTCTTTGGTTTTAGCAGACTAGTAGTGATTTAAGACAACATCTGTTCAAAGGTACTACAGTGATACTTCATTTCAAATAAGCTAGTTTTGGTCTGGTAGAATATTATCAATTTTTTTTACAGGGAAGCATTAAACTGTATGAATGAACATCCTTTTCAACAACATACTACAGGATTTCAAACTAACAGGCAAAAATCTGCAGGTTAAGTATATGAAATATTATCATGTTGTGTCTTTTAGAAGATGCAAAGGCAAAAGAGTGCAAGGCTGACGGAATCGAAGCTGTTAGCCCTGATGCCTTCCAAACTTTCTCCCTACTCACAAACTATAAAAAAAACATAGGAAACGTCAGATCAGAACACCGCATAGTCTAAGAACACTTTCTCCCTACTCACAAACTATAAAAAAGACATAGGAAACGTCAGATCAGAACACCACATAGTCTAAGAATGCATATACAAATGTAGCCAGCACAATGAAGAGCAACAAAAAGAATTGGCAATTAGAGTACATACTTGCCCTTACGAAAGTTTCATCCTAATCTTAGAAAACTGGAGTCTAGTTCTTAAAGCCCCAAACATTTTTTCCTAAATTACAGTATGTGCATTCATCTGCTGAATGTGCTAATGCTGAATATTCTTGTTACCCACACAAATCACCCTTCGAGCCTTGCTGAGCTCTTGACCTCAGCAGATAATACAAACTAGAGGACAGAAATATTTCGGTTTGATGACCATATAATGCAGTTGTGGATTAGTAGTAGATTCTATACTTTGGCAACAGAGATGCTCTGGTAAAATTTGAAGTCATTCAGAAAGATTTTAAGATTATTTTCAGATGAGCAAATCAGAGGACTGTCTATTTCAGTGTTGTAAAAAAATCAAATTTGTGCCTTAACAAGTGCAGTTTTTCCAAATGCATTTTGTACTATGTAAAACAGAGGAGACTGAGGGATGAAAGGGAATTATATTAAAGCAGCCGTGCAAAATCTGCACCAATGCTTTTTTGGGGTATGAATTAAAATAGGTATCTGCCTAAATACTTCTATGCCCTAATGCTGTGTCAAGAAAGGTGTTTTCCTTTCTTAAGGTCTGACTTATCTGCTGTTGAGTTGGAGAAGTGCTTGACAGGTATTTCATAACCTTGGTAACTATAGGCTATATTGCTAGTATGCATTATTCTGAAACACCTTCTGGGAGAAACATACCCAGCTAATAACACACTAAAGCACCGGAGTCCATTTTGCATCATTGCATTTGTAGTGGCTAACTGAGTCCAAATTACTCCCTCATTCTGTTAATAAACAAAGAGACAAAGAGAAAGAGAGACATGAGATAAAAAGTTAAGGCTGCAAATAGCCTCGAGTCTGGCAAATGATGGTTAAACTTCTTGTCCTCGGTAACTATGGAAACCCCTTAAGGTAAGAGTGGAACACAGGCATTTTGTGGTCTGCAATTTACAAGCTGTTTATTTAATTATGAAGGAATATGAAACTGTTAGGGGCAATGCAATTATCATACTGTGATAGTGTTTTGAGAGAAAAAATAGGTACAGAGAAATGTAAGAAGTTAATTTTTTGGAAAATTACTTGTTTTAGGACTTCTATGAAACTGCAGCACATTGGTTTTTACTGAGATTTGTGATTTGTTTGGTTTTTTTTTTTTTTTCCAAAAGGGTGTGAGAAGCCAAAATTAGTCATATGACATTTTGCCATAATATCCCTCAGTAGATTCATAGTAATTATGTCCATTGTATGCCTCATGAACAAAAGCAAGGTCAGGGTGTATTTCAATTAAACCCTAGGTGTTACCGAAGTGCAGCACAGCCAGAATAGCAAGCACATTATTACCAGATCTATCACTGCTGGGCAATGAATAGGTCACAGGTGCTCTTGCATACAGTATTCGTACACCTTTAAATATTACAAGCGGGAAAAGGTTTCGGTTCAATTTAGGAGGCAGCTAGTGAAATAAAATTAAGAGTGAAACTATGTGATGACTCAGGGGGACTATAACAACTACTTACAAGTATTTTCCCGGATCTGAACAACAAACTTTGACCTGAGACTTCTGTTGTTGGGAGTTGCACGAACGTAGGGGCCCCAGGGCCCTTTGCACACAATGGGAGTTTTGCCAACAACCCATCCTTGGTTGGATCGCCTTAATAAGACATCAAACATAAACAGATCTTTGCAAGGCCTCTGGAAAGGAGCTAGGTAATATTATTCTAGTTTATGGCTGAAGAAACTGAGGCAACAATGGGTTAAATCGGTTCGCAAAATTTAGCACGTACCTACATGATACTTTGCAAACATGAGCTTCACATTCCATGCTGACTAGATGCACTGTGTGCTGCTCCAAATGACAGCCATGTAGCAACCTTTAGCTTGTTGCTGACCCAAAGCTAATGTGCCTCACAGCACTGCTCCAGCCTGGTCCTAAAAGCACAAAGATAGAGTCTTTGTGTAGAAATCTGAGTGGAGCATGGACTAATCTTGCTCACAGCAGTCCACAAGAGTCCAAGTGGATATGCTATAATGAAAGGTGTCAGCAGCAGAGACAGGACAGGGACCTAGAACTCCTGAACCACATTTCCACCAGAACGTGGACTTTATGTACATACTGAAGAGTGTGATCATCAAGTTTTGGAAGACCAACACGCCATGACACTTAAAACTAAGTTTGATTGAATGTTAGAAGATGTTCTGTCCTATTCTACAGTTTGCTTTATTATTTTTCTTATCATAGTATTCATGCACCTTCCAGAAACGCATTAAACACCCTAAATTTGTCATTTCATCTACGTATTCTTTGTCTTATTCATTCTCCTACAGGACTGTATTGAAATGCTGCTCTGGTTTGGTAGGTATTATCTGCCGCAAGCTCTTGATACGATAGATGGCAAGTTTGAAGAAATACGTTGTAAGTTTGAAATTACAATTTATGATGTTTGTTGTGCTATTCCTTCTTGAAACTCATTGGACATCTCACGAAAAACGTTCCTCTCTTCTACCCAGAGAACATGTCAAAGATACCGGTATGGATCCCCTGGGACACAGTCCACTCCTTCCTACAATGGGAATGGACAGGGACTCCTGGGGACCTACTGTCACCTTTTCCCTGTAAACTGTTCTCAAAGCTTCCTCTTGGTAAGGCCCTCCAATATATGTACTATGATCTTCTGATCCTTGGCCGCAGGAAAGCTTTCATATAAGCCTCATGTCAGACAGGGTCTTGGCAAGCCTTAAACTGATTTTTAAATACAAATGTTTAAAAGAACCTAAAAGAAATTCCTGCCATAGAACTGTACGAATGGCAAAATGTGACTTTTCAATTTCATTATCAATTGGGGCTATCCAACCAGGAAGATCACTTGAAAAAGAACAACAGTTCACATTCAGGGAACTATCCTCACTAGCTGAAGAAGGAAAGGGAAGAGGCTAATAGTTAAGAGGTTCATAACTGTTTCACATGCAACTAGGCAAAATATCTTCTGGCACCACTGCACCAGTCCAGGATAACATGAACTTCACCTTTCCCATTTACAATAACCATCTCCTCTCAGGTGTCAGTCCTTCTGCCACAAACATCTGTGTCTGACCTACTAAGGGACTGATGATGTTTCATGGACCGCAGTACTTTTGAAAGACAGTATGCTCCAAATCCAGTTTCACTCTAAAGTGACTAGTTACTTATGTTTAAATTACTAAATTCCAATAATAAGCACATTAACCCCCAAATACGTTTCTATAGAGCATAGTCATAGGGTCACACATGTATATAAGACTACATTTGAATGTTACCTTAACAGGTAAAAAACATCCTTTCTCTTGACAGCTTAGTCAAGCACTGGAAGCAAATCAAAGAGACACAAGTCAAATTTTATAACTGTGTCATCTACTTTGAACATTGCAAACAAAAATAATTATGCACTTTTACTTTAACCTGTTTTAATTTTATTCAAATGTTTAATTCTGGAGTAACTTGTTAATACTGAAGCATTCTGTTTCTATATGGGCTGCAATAAGGCACTAGCACAATCCTGTATCATCCATCCCAATGTGTTTTCCTCAGGCATCCAAAACACAGTGCACATCTGTGCAGAATATATGGACTGATTCAAGAACTGATAATGTAGATTTGCCTGGAAAAGTTATCATTAACAAAGAAAGCTTTGAAGGTAGCTTGGTGAAAATCAAAGGCTCCAAAGGAGTTTGCAAGAAACAGAGGTAAAATACGAGTTTTTCTGTCCACACCGTCTATAAATCCAAGAATCATAAATGATAAAGATAGAGCAGACATTATCTCTCTGAAACTTTACACTGTGATAAGTCTTACAGAGAAAAATAATAGATTACTTCATATTTTCACTTAGACATGGGTTTAAAACTGATAAATACACATTCATGTGATGGAATACCTTCTCTATGTAGGCTGCGTATAGCCTGCTTACTGAAACCACTGGCCGAATTGAAAGTATTACTACATCAATATGAAATTCACGTCAGATCCAGGAAAGTTGGCATATACTTCTTTAGCAAATGATCATTTTCACCGAAGTGCCGTTGATCTGCTTCAAGTTAGTCAACAGGATACAATGCCCAGTATCGGTGGTGCGGCCTGCTTGTTCAGCTGTTCAGACTCTGAAGTGCTGATACAGTATTCTACGTTCACGAGCCCACCACAGACTTCCATTTTTAACTAGATCCATGAGAGAACATCAGGAATAAAAACTGACTCCTACAGAAACCAATGGGAGTTTTGCCTTTAATTTCAGTGGAGTCAGGACTCCATCTCATATGTCAATAAGAATTTGCTATACAGAGCCAACTGCAGATTATTGCTGAGGTAAGCACTAGGGCTTTGATGCTATTCTTCTAGGATAGTTTTCAGGGAGATGGAAATTTAATTTTCATTTAATTAAAACTTTGGCATAACATAAAAGGAAAAGTAGAAACTCAGACAGCTAAAAAGACAGAGTTCATGCGTGTGAAAGCGTGCTATGAAACAGAAGTAACGTAGTATTTTAAAATGTCAAGATATTAACATATTGGCTTCTTAAAAGTTTCCAAGAAATTACTCTGCTACTTTAAAAACGTATAGCAAGAGAGTGAAACCAAGGTTCAAAACAAATTTGAAAACTATCTGTGCAAAGCAGAATAAAATTTGATACTTGATCTTATTCAGGCATATAAATATGCCCGTTTGCAGTAAAGCTTTCTTTCCATTACTATGCTGACTTGTATGGCAATACAAATATAGTTATCGCAGACAGCAGTGGTGCCACCTATTATTAAGGATGTCCAACATCTGCCATTGTGAAAGGCTTTCAGTTTCTTACAATTTTGTAAAATCTTAACCTTTTACAGATGAAATATTCCATGCTAGGGATATACCTATAGTATAGTCACTGCAAGTTGTACAGACGCACTCAATGCAGCTTTAAAGCAGCTGTCATACCTTATGGTAACAAATACTTACAAAAAAAAAAAGAGAACATTACTAATAAAAGCCCAAGCACTGAATTCAGGTTGTTCTTTTTTCATTTTGTACATTGAAAGACACAGAGTTACTATGGGAAAAATATAATCTGGAAACTATTTGTTTCCTATCGGGGAAATATTTTCTGAATTTTTAAATTCCAACTATTGCTCCAGCCTGACCGCATCAAAAATACAGTTGAATGACAAAAGTGCGAATATGTCCAGATCTCTCTGCCTGAGAACTATTTCTTGGATTCTTATGTATAATCTCTACTCCAGAATGATGCATGAGGTTAAGTACATTAAATATTTTCAGGCAGTCACTAGCAGGGGGCCAGGTAAGCACTTCAAGTGGACAAATACATTGATAACGCAGATAATGAAGCATGCATCTGAAGACTTTGGGCACCATCAGGCACTCACTCTCTTACCAGAGTATTTCACACCAGTTCCATGTGGTTGTGGGCTGCTAAGAATGATGATAAATGTAAGCGCTAATGTTGCATTTAAATACTGATGCTGTATGGCATATATATCCCCAGCACTGCTCTGCCTTACAGACCAACATCGCATAGTGGACCGTCTTGTCTGGAAGATTACAGAATTAATTGTAGAGTAGATTTTGCTATTTGCCTGATATTTCTAGCAATATCCACTTGTGCAAGCATGTCTAATGGCAGCTATAACCAAGTAATTGGCTGTCAACGTCCGCCCTTGATCTGCAAGAATGATTTTAAAACCTGGGTTCAAGCATCTTGGGAAAAACACCTTCGTCTCTTTACTGATATTGCTGTCCCTATGCTTAATACTTAGGAAGGTTCAGGGAGTGACAAGGTGTAATACAGCAGCTAGAACCAGTGAAGACTACAGGGAGTTATGTCTCATATTCTTCGCATAGACGCACAGAGATCTCCTTTATTAGACCTGATTTCTGGACTGGGATCTAAATCTCAGAAGGATTTCATGGAAGACATGAGAACTGCTGGGTATCAGAGATAAGAGCACGCACAGATTTAAGAACTTCCTCTAATACTGCAGCCATAGATCTACACCTAAGCTATCACTATCAGGGAGGGGATGATGGAAAAAGAACAAATTTTTTTATATGTGAGCTCCTCTACGGTTCTGAGGGAAAAAAAAAAAAGTTATATACATAGCACATTCCTGTGGCTTCTTTTCTTTATAATTCTTTCAATTCCAGAAGTGTGAAAGCAATCTTTTCCTCTCTGACTCTATAGAAATTTGCTGAATTTAGTCTAGTTCTCAGATGGGTTAAACTGGCATTGCTCCGTTCAAGTCAATGAAACCAGAATGATTTCTGTTCCAGCTGAAGTTTCTGATCCTTGTTACCCTCTACCCTTCTAGAACGTAACCCTTGTTACACTCCTGAGGAATATCAGGAGGTTCAGACAGCCAATTGCTATGAAAATGCAGCTTTCATAAAACAGGCTTCAAATGGTAAAGATAAGACAAATGCTTTTGTTTGAACTGTGTAATAAGGAAGATCTCTCTTCTGATTGCTGAAATGCTGAAAGAATGGTAACCGTACACTAAGAAGGGATTCAGTTTGGTTCTTAAAGAATAAACTTTCCTTTTCCTAAATAATAAGTTATCTCCTTTCTTTTCCTCTGTTTTCTTCCTTAGCACCATGAAATATAGGGTTGCAATGGTAGCGATGAAATAAAACCAGCAGACATACCCCACAATGAATGAAGAGAGGTCCTTATCTCCAACATTTATAATGTGTTATGTCTGCTGTACATGGGATTTAGGAGGTTTTACATTGACTAATAGGCAGTAATAGCTTATGTACTGACTTTTATCTAGAAGTTTCCATGTGAGCTTTAAATCCTACATTGACAAACAACATATATATATATATATCTCAGAATTACCGTATTCTCCACTGAAATCTAGCTGTTTCTGGGGAGAAACATAGCAGGTTTTTTATAGTCTATCACGTTATATCAAAAAATACTGAAGACTGCTATCTTCAACTGAAATCGAAAGCAAACTTTAGAAATGTGGGGTGTATACGTATGCTCAAATTCGACACACAACAACAATTAGGGTAAATTTCCCTATTGTTTTCGAAAGAAGGCTTGACTCCAAGTGGGGTGGATTCCTCATTCACTTGTATCATGTCAGAGAGCAGTATTTCTGTCAGAACAGCACTAGAGCAGTGCTGTAGGATTAGCTTGGAAGAACAACCTGCTTTTATGGAATTGCTAAAATAGCTTCTTGCAACTCTCTGTCTTCTTCAGCAGATACAAGGGATGTTTTTCAGGTTAGACAGAAAGCGAGGTATCCAATGTGAGCAGACTGGTGCTCCACATCCTTTAATCAACAGTAACATATGCATACTGATAATCGATCTATCGATATTTGCAGAAGCATGTGCTAGACAGTCTCTCTTATCCTTGACATTTGTCTTGAGCAATCCAGGGCACGAGAGATTACTTGGGAAAGAGCTAGCCATGAATTATCCTACTTCCTAAAAGTGAAGACAAATACTGCAAGGCAGTAGCCATCATTTGGTGGGATCTATAAAGATTCAGTATCTGCTGTTTAGACTGCCTTCAGCAACTGCTGCTTCTTTTCTCACTTAAAACAGGTGACAAATTAATGCTCAGTGGCAAATACTGGGATTTAAAGTCCTTTCTATAGGTAACAGCAAGAACAAGAGAGCAAAGCTGTATTAAAATCTCACCATCATTCTTTACAGGTGTTTAAGGGAGGAGAGTTTGCCGCTGCTCCACAAAGCAGCTCAGCAATGCAACCTGCGAGACTGCAGTATACTGCAGTCAGCAAAACAGCCTTAATAGCTTCTCCTTAAGTAAAAGTAGCATAGCAAGACACCTTTCAATTTAATTAAGGGTCTGCCAGGAATTTACAAATTTCATTTCTCCTTCTTAAAGAGTACTAAATCCTCCTTTTAAAACGTCATTTACCTGCAGTCTGGTGTCCAAGCTGTCAGCAATTTTTTTTTTTCCTTAAGTATAGTACAAATTGCTAAGTCATTTCAAAATTATACAGCAGCAAAAAGAACATTTTTTTTTCGTTTAATGGTTTGGGGTGCTTTTCTTCTCACCAGGATCCCTCACATTTATACTAAATACAGCTTCATTTTTCAGAATGAAATTTAACAAGCAGTACTTAAGAGTGAGAAAGGCACTTACTAGACTATATTCAATTGCTCTTCACTGCTATTCTTTATCTCCCAATTTTTACTGAAAGGCAAAGTAAGAACATACTAGGGAGTGAGAGGAATAATTTCATTAGTGATTGCTGAACAGACAATGCAGACACAGCAGAAAGACACCTGGAAGTTGGTACAGGGCTACTACTGTATTCTTCTTAAAATCCTGATTCTCAGACTACTGATTCAAGGAGGTTTGCGGCACCTTCTGTGCAGACTGCAAGGAATAATGGCTGATCGCATTTGCAACAAAAACACTTGCACTCAGTTTCTCTCTATATATATTGTGGATGCAAGGCGTATAGCTGGATGCAAACTCCAAAGGGATTGCTACTGATTAGTTTGGATGTTCAGTCTTTCCTTTCTCTCATACATTAGTATGAACTAGCACATCTATCCCAGGGAGCGGCTTTCTGAAGACCTTGTGCCTTCTGAAGGTCATTGGCCATGCCACTCTGCCCATGACACGGTGGCACAATCATCAGCAACACAAATCAAATTAAAAGATCCAGACTTCGTACTTCAACTCAAGTGACCTGGCTCTTCATCCCCCTGAGAAAAAAATTGTCTTTTCTGAATGCATGCTGAATTTTGCTACCTTGGAATGTTCTTTTAATGGGAAGTTTCCATTTCAGTTCAGTGCATGAAGATGGGGTCATTCAACATGAAATTACCGTTATGGATGCTGAGCCAGTGCTCTATAGCATGAAGAATGCCTGTAGAAAGTCCTGACTGTGCTGTAGTAGTGTTTACTCTCAAAAATAAAATCCACAGGCCGGATCCACAGATCGTATAAATCAGTGTAGCTTCACTGGCACAGGATCTGGCTGACGGCATCCATTTAGATAGTTTCTCAGATTCCTTGATCTTACGTTTTTATCCAAGTGCTGGTGACAGACAACTGAGGGCGAATGGACTTACACTTAAGAAAATCACCACCAATAAAAAAGGATACCACCTCTCTTTGTTCATGTTACTGAACAAGAACGAAGATTAGTTTTTTAATATCTACCTAGTAATTAGTTCAACATATTCCTATGAAAATCATATTTAATGCAGTGTTTCTCAAAAATGTTTCAACTTAATCAACAGCAGGCTCAAAACGCCCCCTACAACTTTCTGTGTCTCTGTCCTTTACAATGACTATTGGACTTCTATCACAAGAAATAAACAGAGGGAGATTTCTAGGAGGTGTGGGTGATGGTTATGAGGAATTCAGTGTTTGATATGCACAAGAGTCTTCTCTCTGGAATGAAGACATCAAAGGGTGCAGAGTATAAGCATTTAAATTCCATTTTTTACTCTTCTCCTGACAACTTATGACTTGCCAAAGCCATACCGTAATTAACAAATTCAGGATCAGTACTCAAAGCTCCCAAGTTCAAGCTTTGTTTTTTTTCTTTTTGTCTAACCAAGGTTGTTCTCTCGATAGTATTAAATCCACCTTAGTTCTTTTGAACTGTAGAAATCCAATGAATCACTTTATCTCCCTTATTTGCCCAGTCAGCACACTCAAGGATAACTCATGTGCCATTGACCAACTAAGTGATTAAGAGGATTTCAAAAGGGAAATTGAGATGATTGCTGCTACATGTTTCCACTACAATGCTGTGTGCCACTTGTCCCTTGTGGCAAATGCCATACCCCCTACCAGTATCACATTCTCTTATGCAATATGCAGAAATCTCGCCTTTCTGTTTAAATGAGGCCTGACAGCACTTCAACTGAGTGTATAAAACTATCAGGACTGTATTAGAAAACAGTACCCATACTCTTTGATGTTTGATTCCTTTCTTACTCATACAAAGACAAGTATGAGCTAATAGAATTTTTCTTGTACTCAAAGCGGCTGGTTGCAAAATCTGGAAACCGCAAAAGGGCTTTGTCAAAAGATTGCACTTCAAAAATTATTCTATGGCTGACTGAAGACCTGAAGTTCACTGTCCAAAATGCATTTAAAAGTGCAATTTTGATATCATTTACAGTATAACTCAAAATGTTGGAGTAGGAAGAAAATTATTCATGCTCACTTAACAGGGTAGAACTCTAGGTTTTCTGGACATGAAAATGGCACTTGACCAAACAAGCCACTCTTTCAGGACTTTTTTTTTCCCCCCATACTTGCCTTCATGCAGTATCAGATACCTGTTGTACCTGAGCAATGCTAAAGATCAATCTTCACTAGTTAAACTTGAACATGTTATGGAAAAACAGGATTAAAACTTGGCTTCTGCAAGCAGTTTAGGGATTATTTACCCTATCACTTGTTCACTCACAGCAAAGCCGAGTGGTGTGTGGGATGTTTGCCATTAGTTGTAACTCTTAGGTGAAGAAAATAGTCCTGTGCCACAGTTAATGAAGTTATTCCTGTAATATATGTAGCAGAACTTTTGTGCTGCAATAGTGAAGATTATAAATTTACACCCTGCTGCTGAAAGATGCTGGGGGGGAGTCATTACTCAGTCTGAGCTGAAGCTGATTTGATCTTGAAACTCAGCAGAGTAGCTTCCTGACTCAAGATCATAGAGTTATACAGTCTTTCTCAATAAAGGGTCAGATTAAAAAAAAAAAAAA
>NW_009598495.1:11801-15866 GCF_000690535.1 Cariama cristata | reverse complement strand
AAAAAAAAGGAAAAAAAAAAAAAGCAGCTCATCTCAGTTAATTCCAGCCATATCTGGCTCATTACTGCCATTGACTCATGCGGTGTGAAAAAACAACTGAAAAGGTTGCACCCCAGCAAACTAAACATGAAAAATGCTCTTTTGTAATTGTGAATAAAATAGAACCATTAATTTATGGCTAATTATTCCTTTGACCATCTGATATAGCTGTAATTTAAGGGGTAAATAGGCACACAATGCAAAAAACATAGGGCTTGCCAGAAAAAAAAAATTTAATTTAGTTAGAAGCTATATTTTCTAAGTTGTTTTATTTTTATTCTTTTTTTAATTTTATTTTTCTTCATCTCCTCCCCTCTTCCAAAACCACTACCAATAGAATTTACTCAACAATAGCCTGTTATGCAATACACTGAAATGTACACAGTAGTTTTGATGATAATAAACTATTCAGAAGCCTGGAAATACTTTTTGCAGAGCCTGGGGATAAAAATCTAAAGAATTTAATTTCTACAGACCTTACAAGAGAGTTTTATCCATCCTACAAGACAACCCCAAACCACTATCTAAAAGAAATCATTTTTAATTAGGTTCTGAGGAGGAAACGCTGGCCCCAGTAAAATCATTAGAAAAACACTTTCTTTCCACAAGAGGTTCATTATACTCCATATGTTTTTAGAAGAAAAGAAATGCAGTCCTGTTCAATTTGTACCAGATCTCTATTATTTTCACCCCTGTTAAAAGCTACATCTTGATTTTCTTGTGGGCCAGTTACAGCTTAGCATAGATACTTGGAGACTTAAAGGACTGAAGCCAGCACACTTCACGATAATTAAATCCTTAATTCCTGAAGGAGGAGTAAGGTACCTTCCTAGTTGTGAGGATCTAAGCCAGAGCTACTCTTTGTGGCTTGTTAATGCATTATCTCATAAGTCTTTTTATATTGGGTTCAGTTGAGTAATATATAGATCACCTACTCCTAACTCACAAAGAGAACCATGTTGTTTAGGGACATCAGTCTGATCCCTTTTTAAGTTCTTACTAGTGCTGCACTCCAGATAGAAATAAGAAAAATGACGGAGCTGAGAAAACGCAGAGTTAGAGCGTGCAATGGATATTTACACAGAGGGTCTGAAACCATTACCAGGCCTTTTAGACAGTCCTGAGAGACTGGGATTCAACAATTTGAATACCGTGCCATGCAAATGCCACAGAATTGCTTCTGGGAAGAGGTAATGAAATGGGAAGATGAGTGTCTTCGTTACCATTTTCTATTTCATAGAATAATCGTGCCTTAAAGCTGTCAAGACTAGTTCCTCAGATACTTGTTTGCAGTGTGGGGTTCCAGACAAATAATGACACTTACAAATACTATTTCATCCTGCCAAAGACGTTAGCCCAACTGACTATCTACTCTGTCAAGAGTTGAAAGATGAGTACATATATGTATAAACATATAAAGCATACATATTTCACAGACACACATGCTTAAAAAAGAGTTAGGGACTGGAATTAAGGTCTTAAAAGAGGAAATTAACTCACTTGCCTACTGACTCACCCTAGCCTAGCTTTGTTCGAGGGGAGTCATGTGATCCCTTAATTTGAAATCTAATTATGCTCTACTACTAAGCACAAATGCAGGGAACTGCATGTACCCAAGGAGACATTTCAAAGACCTTTCCTCTGTGGAACGTCTGCAATATCTATTTTTAAATCAGGACCCAAGATTTTGCCTTCACTGAAACGAAGTTAATCTCTGCACAGTGAACCAAAAAGAGCATTCTCCTAATTAGCGGTGTTTGTATCGGGCCAGACACAAACATGAGAGAATACCATTCCAGTCCTCAGAATCAACCAAAATCTCCTTCAAATCTGTCTTGTGGAATTGGCAAATATATCTTCCTATGTGACTAAAAAAAAAATTCCATGTTTTAAAAAAAGAAGTTACTAGCTCAATGTTTTAGTTACAGTAGCTGAAGAAATTTTTGAGTTCTAGTTCATCCTTTGGACTGAACAGCATTGAGAAACAAGTCTACCAACAAAGGAACAAAGATCCGTATAGTCTATCTAAATTTCACCCTGACTTTTCTAAAATTGAATCACTTGGAAAATCTTCATTGAAGACCTGTTTCCTTTTAAAAAACAGTTCTTAGGACATAATTGATATCCTTACTTCCACAAAATACTATAGGTTCGGGATTTAGTGTTTCATTTGAAAAGATATCCAGCAGCGTAACAAAGATGTACAGCTTACTGCGGCTGTACGACGACCTCCTGAAACTCCAAATCATCAAAGATTTCATCTAAAAATCTGTCACCCATGGTTTTGGTCCTCCTGAAGCCTTGAAAATCAAATTGCATTAAACACAGAATGTTTTAGTCTTATTATCACCACCAGCATATGCAATTCAATCAAAGATTATCATAGCCAATAAAAATCTGCAAAGATCACTGTTTTTAAAATTACATGACGACTAGAATGTGGAAATCACTATGAGTTTCTAAGAACAGCTGTGGATGGACAGTGCTTTTATAACCCATTAAAGGTATCTTAATTTGTACATCCTTATCAGGGTTCCACTCTTTCAACAAATTGGTGCTTCGGAGGAGCTTTATCTGAACACAGTGTTCCATACCAGTGGCCCTGCAATCAGCAATAAAATATAATGAAACAACATTAACAGCACACTGTGCTAACTTGAGCAGCATGTAATTCAATGAGTTTTGTTAGTATGGCCAGGACAATCCCAACCTGTCTGGAAATTCAGATAGAAAGATAGAAAAGATATTTTTCACCAAGTTGCATGTGTCCTCTCTGGCTCTCACCGTGTTTTTTTCCCAGACGAATTAAAGACAGTCTGCAATTATTACTGAAGTGTTCCTAAGTCCAGCTCCAGACACAGAAGGGACTCGTGGCTTTATGGTCTATAATAGAAGTAGCTGTGCTTTCATTTCATAGGCACGCAGAGCGAGTAAAATAAACTCTTTTCTTCTGCCACAGACAATTCTCCAGTTACATTGTTAGGTGCTTTCAGCTTCGTTTGAAACATCAAGTATTGCTTAAAGCAAGATACTGGACTTCATGGTTGCGTGACCTGATGCAACGTGGTAAAACCTCTCCTGGTAGGCGGCAGACGGCTAGATCTCTCTATCTAACCGCAGCTGCTGCCTTCGTGATCACACCACGATGTCTGCCGGTGGGGGAATTTATGGGCTGTGCACTGCAGGCAAAGGAGGGTGGGCAGCTGAGGGCAGAGCAGCCAAGGTGCGGAAACATTGCGGATGGCTGGCAGTCCCCGTCGGGTTGTACCGCAGGAAAAAAAATAAAAAATGAGAGATTGAGGGAGCTGCTGACAGCCCACACATTGGATGATCGGTTTCTTTCTGAAATGAGGAAAGTAAAACAACACTCAGCAGTGATGAAAAGAAGCAAAAGAGCAGCCCTGAACTATCGCTTCTCTCAGCGTTGCAGGGACTGGCTCCGTGCCCAAGGCAAAATTACATCGAAACTCTCACACGCAGCTGAGCAGCTGAGAGAGAAATGCTGGAGGAGTGTGCAGGGACTATCTGAGTTAAGTTCCCATTTCTACTTGATCCTAAAAGCAGCTGAAGATTTCAACCTCAGGATTCAGCCTAAATGTTATAAATGTATATTTTTTGCAGTCGTCGTGCAGTTAAATGTAGTGCTGTTAAGTGAGGCAGGAGGGCCCTTATAGGAGACTTAAAACTCCTTCTTCAGCAAAGCTGCAGCTCACAGAAACAGTTCCCCAGTGCTATGCTCTCACACCTGTGCTCTGCTAAACCCAAGGAACCTCTGTCAACACTGACATCCTCCCCAAAAAAGCAGCTGGCCTCTGCTGTTCACCACTAAGGGGTACCACCACGGGTAGAAGCTTACCTAGATTTAGATGTGGGGGTCAGAGGGGTGTTTCTTGGATAAACCCACAACTTTACCAAACCAAATTAAAAAACTACAAATCCTTGCATTTCCAAGCAGGTGTTCATATCTATAATTAGATGAATTTCAAAGAAAACTCCCTTATGCACAGGTTATTTTATAACTGCGGT
>NW_009598495.1:8835-11770 GCF_000690535.1 Cariama cristata | reverse complement strand
AGGAATGCTGTACTTTCCACCGAAGGACTCTGTACTGCCCAGTCCCAGGGATGCGGAAACGGATGGGAATAATCCCTAGGTTGAGCTAGTAAGGCAGTGCCTCAGCCGTGTCCCTGCATATTAGGGGACATCCGAGTGAAGCTACAGATCAGCTAGCTCCAAGATAGACGGATATTTCATTTTTTAAGATGATGTACAATAGATAACATTGTGAGCCATCTAAAGCCATGTTGTTAGCTGTTCTTTATGCTGAGTTAGGGTCATTGTCTGTGAGATCAACTTGTCTGAGAATAATCAACATACTGTACTCAACTCTTGCTAGGGAAAAGAAAGAAGGTTTTGTTTCCTCTCATTTCAAATTTAATTTTCTCTTCTTAATCTGAGTTTTAAAGGGTCTCACAGAAGTGTCAACTCTGTATTGCTTGATGATGGAATTTCATTAGTCTAAGGTGACATTTTAGGTTTTGTTTTAATCATTTCTAGTGTTATTGCTTCCTGCAGGGAAGGATTCTTTTAAATCGCCAACACATTGCTGTGCACAGTAGAGACCTCCCTTGGCAGGATATGAGAGAAAAATCACGTACTGATAGCTATTCGTATCCCAAAAGTGGGCAGAGGGTAAAGAGGAATAAAGCAGTCAGAGAAATTCTGAGCATGGCCATCTTTTGCAAAAAAGAGTAATTAGAGGACAAGGCATGTGCTAAAGTTGTTGAGGAAAACCTTTTGGTGTACAGAAGCCAAACTACTGTGACTATAGTCCAAAAATAAATCTACAGCATTTCCTTCTGCACCAAACTTAAAAATAAGTATGTATATGCATATAGATGAAGTGTGTACGAATACATTGCAACTTTATTTCCATCGGCAATATCCTTTAAATAGAACCAGAAATATTCAGCAAAATATGATACACAAAAATTGTACAAAACTATAACAAACTCTCTAGACTACAGCTGCCAAAGTCTGGCTCTGTATTTTCTAAGTTACCTAGCATTTCTACAAATCTAAACTTACCCTAGCCAGCTGATTTCATTAAAATCAACGCCCAGCTCTCAAATGCCATTCTATTAATTGTTCTAAAGAAAGTTAACTCAGCAATGCAAGCTCAAGTGCCTGAACACAGCATGCTGAAAATTTATTTTAAAGTTGTGTTTTATTGATGGTGCATGAAAATAGGATTTAAGCATTCAAAAATTTAGTAAGACACAGAAATGATTATTTTTCTACCTGCTAAGTCCCTTTCTTTTGAGCTCAGACAAAGGCAAGCCATTTTTTTTAATCACTTGTTTTCATAAACCTCTCTAGAGCTTAAGATCTCAGTTTAAAAATGTGGCTTTTTCCTACATACAAACAAAAACTATTTTTTGTTTATTAGAAGGATCATGAAGAGTGATGTCAATCTCAATAATGAGATTATCAAAGCCATTGGACACATGTTTAAATTTTACATTGTTTAGTTATTTATATTTTCCATTAAAGAAAGGAATATAGCAAGACTGTATTGTCAACTGAAAATCAAACTTAAACCCAAGAGATTATTTGCCTGTTTTTCACCTTTTCTTCTTTATACTTTAACATTTTCCTGCAGTGCTATGAGCACAAATAACAGCATTGTGTTGGCACATGAACTGCAGAAACAAAACCTGATTGCTGTTTATTCATCGTCCAAGCTGAAGAAAGTGCAGAGTGCAAAGAGCACATGCATTAGCTATAAAAATTCTGTCAGCTTTAATAATTTACGTTATTATTAGTAACACTGTGTGAGCAGGCACGTTTCCCAGGATTCTCTATACACAAGGCAGAGTCCAAAATTCATGCCTTTCCTGTGGTTAGGCTTTATTATTGCATGAAAAATAACAAAATAGCTTAACATTTAAAAATATGAATGTTTCTCTACAGACCTCCTCAAACCTCCCTCAGGAGGCCTTAATCTTTCCTCTTCAACAGAGCCATTCCTACTTCCTTTATATTTAGGTCATGATAATGAGTTACCTGCCTTGGTGAGTCATTCTGCTGCTATTGACAATTCTTATGATTTTATAATGAGATATTATTTTTAAGTGTCAAATTACATTACCATCCTGCAGTCAGTCATGATGCTTTCTGTACGTTGAAATGACTACTGGCCACATTTCTATACTGAGATTTACTGCAGAAGCAGCTACAGTCCATGTGTAAATATCCACTGCTTTTTGCTGTTTTTAATAAAATAAAGCCAGGCTTCCCTGAGAGTTAATGGCCACCTCCTAGATTTGATTTTACGCTTAGTGGGTTGAATAATAAGACTGGTCAGGAATTTTACAAGACATTCTTTTTTTTCACTAAATCCTTGGCAATAAGACAAATTTGTCAGGGCTTCCAGTGGAGTGGGAAGCCTGGAAAGTGTGTCAGCCCCATTTAGAGACAATATCTAAGACCATCCTTCTGCCTGCTGCAGAGTGAGGGATCTGGTGGCCCTGGAGCACGTTCCTTTCAAGCTCTGTAAGTCTGGCTTAAGCTGATTCTCCAACAGTTTCTCATTGCCCATCTTTGCACCAAGGCTTATACAAGAAAGAATGCTGGTTTCCTCAGCAGCTCAGGAATCTCAATATTTTATTTTTCTTATCACTTCAGTTAGCTTGAAACAATATCTCAGACTTCCTAGGTCACATGGGATTTGTAAAGTTCATTCTGCAATGAATATTTTTTTTTTTTTGCTCTTATTTTTTATTTGTGCCGCAATGAGTTTTAGCATCTAGCCAGTTTTACTGCATAAAGGGATGGGCACATGTAGGAAGAATGGGATAGTCTTCAGGAGGTTGAGGATAACGCAGATAAATGCATTCCATACTGCAAGGGAAAAGCTTTGCAGAGAAGGATTGTGGAGTTACAATGGATAACTCTACAAAAACAATTCCATAGCAGTCAAAAAAACCACATTAACATCAGGAATTAT
>NW_009598495.1:2305-8804 GCF_000690535.1 Cariama cristata | reverse complement strand
ATAGAAAACAGAAACATTGCCATTCCCTCTTTAAACGCTTCATTCCTACTTCTTGAATACTGTGCCACATATTAGAAAGGATATAGTGGAACTGAAGAAACAGAACAGTAGCCGAGGTGATGAAATACACGGAACAGATTCTATATGGGACATGACAAAATGGACTAGAATTCTGTAAAAGAGAAAAAGAACGGCAAAATAATGAAAGTTATAAAAAAATGCATGATATATAGAAATAATGAACAGGAATTGATCAGTTTCTGCTGCTTCTCTCTATACAAGCATTAGAGAGTATAAGGTGAAGATATCAGAACACAGGAAGAAATACTTGTTCAGAAAGCATGTAGTTAAACAAATGGATGCTGAACAAGTATTTGGAAGAGTAACGCAATAAGAGTTATTAAATATAAATCCACTTCAGGCTCAGAAGTTCATCTGAGCTGAAAACAAAGACTGAAGAGCATCCAGCTAGGGAAGAAGCATAAAAAGTCGACCAGCTCTAGCTCTTTGGTGTGTTCACATAATTCCTTCTGGAAACAGAATACCAGCACAGACAATCCTGTGGTGATACTCAACCGATATCACCAGCCGTACGTTAAGAGGCATTCATCGTGATAAAAGCAGTTACCTGGGTGACCTTGCATCAAAAACCGAGACAAACCAGCAGAATGAAAAACTATCAAGAGTACCACAAAAATAACATCCCAAAGAAGTTTTAAGTTGAAAATACTGGAGAGTAAATCAATAAATTATTATTATACTTTTGTTCTCTTCCTATATTTCTTCCTACATATCTACTCTGTTCTACTATAGGAAAAAGATACTGAACTACATGGATCTATGGTCTGACTTGGAAAGACCATTCTTATGTTCCTGTTGTTAAGAAAGGATGTTAGAGACCAGAAATATTAGCTATATCACACATTATAGAGAACATGTCGATCAGATCTTCCAAAAGATTAGTCTCCCTAAGTGAGAGACCTCCTAGTGAAATGAAAAAGGAGATAGCACAGTGATATGAGAAGAAAATGGAAAGAGCAAATAAAAAACTGACTTTGTTAGATATGAGGAGGTTTACCTTTTTGATTTTGCATTTCTGCAGGAATTTGGGATTTAAATCTGAAAACAAGCTCGTGACTAAAGCACAAAAAGAAAATGGAGAACACATCCCACAAAGTGTGAATAATGTTCAAGACAAAACTTTTAAATACTTAACACTGATGATGCTGGAGTCAAGAGAACATCATTAACCGTGTCCTAACTGGATTTGTATCTGCATACGAGTAGGACGTTTTACTGTTGCTGGTACCGGCTAGTTACATGAACAATTTCCTTTTAACAAATTCAGTATCTTTTTTTTTTTTTTAATAAACCCACACCTCAAGAAATCTTTCTTAATTCAAGCAGTGTAGAAAGACTTGTTGAGTCAGTGGAGATGTTTTCCCATAACAAAGCAAAATAATAAACAATTCTACAAGTGGTCTAGGAGCCTGAAAGAAAAAAATTTATCAGGTATCTCCAGTAGAACTCTACCAGACAGTACCTCATTCACTACTGTAGTACAAACAAAATATCTAAGTAATAACAGGATTCCACACTATTCACCACTAGCGCAGACAGAAAGAATTCATTTTCCAGTTGTTGAAGAGCCTATGTCCTATCAATGCTACACAGTAAAATAAGAAGACAAACAGAAAACAGTGGATTTCATTCTCCACGAGGTATGTTTCAAAGTTAACCTTCATGACAAGAAAACACAATGAACAGAAGTATTTGACATGAGCTTGCTATAGACACATACATTTGAACATGTGCACACGTACGCACCTGTGTATGGTGTACACACATACAAATCCTTATTTCTCATTCCCATCCCTTCTGAACTAAGTTTCCACCTCTTAAATCATTTTAAAGAGCTGAAAAAATGCTTCCTTTGGTCCTTGTGTATATATTTGGCCAAAGTTTAGATGCCAGCAGGGAAACTATCTCAGTGTTTGAATCTTCGATTTAGTGACTGTAGCTGTTAAAAAATGGACATGTTAATTGCCACTGCAACTTATTTTACATTAAATACTAATTCTTTACTTATACCCCAAGATTCAATATAGGAGAACATCCTCTAGATTGAACAGCTGAAATTGCAGAGCACGTATACAGCAGCAGAGCAAAACCTAAAGGTAGGGAGATAAGCCAGCTCCTCAAAACAGCTTACATTTTCTTTTTTTTCAAGTATTTATTTTTATTACATGGTATAATGTGGCCTTCTTATAATCTCACAAGCCAAGATGAACTTTGACCCATGCTTGTCCCCAATTCCACTAGTTCAACAAGGCTGGGCCGATTTCTGATTGTCCGAAGGGGAACTTCCACTTATTTCCATCCCAACATTTCAGAATTTTTCTTGTAAGTGTTTTCGAGTAAGTGGTCATGGTTTTCTTTTTTTTCTTGTTTTTGTTTTTTTACCTACTGCTATTCATTAGAGACTTAGGAGCATTTTATGACAGTACCGCATAAGCACTAAACAACATTAAATTTCCACTCAGCATTAGCCTGATTCTGGTGCTAGAGAAATCAATGAAGTGGGAGCTAAGACGATTCAACATCAAATGCTTTCAAATATCTCTCTTCTATTCATTGTAGACCTAGATGTAAACAAATGATAACTCAATTGAAAACCTCAGAGTTTACATCCACTGAACTCTGTGTCTTCTATGTTTTAGAGTCCAAAGTATTTTTAGTTTTATGCTGCAGAGCCACATAGGTGTTTTTGTGCACTCACATCTTAATTACATTGGTTTCTCCCCTTTTCTTTCTAGACGAGCTGTCACTAAGATTAAAATTGTTGTTCAAAGTACTTCTAAGCAAGAAGGTGACTTTAGGGTTCATTATCTAATTGATCAAACAACTTGCTAATTAAATGTATCTGGGCCTAATCAAAGTAGAGACATAATGCAGAAACACAGTGAAACTGTCAGCTAGGTGCATGAGGCCTAAACCATCAAGGCGACTGGAGCTCACTATGTTGCTTAATTACATTAAAGCTCAGATTTTCGAAGGACCCTAGCAGAGAGAATTGGCTGTGTATCTTACGTTGCCCTGGATATGTAAGACCACGGTTTGGGAGTGCCTGCATCTTAGCAATAAGCTCTGTTTCACATGACTGGTCTTGCCAAGCTTGCTCAGCTCCTACAATCTTGACTCAGCACATATGAGGCTAGTGGAAAATCTGGGCTGAATTATCAAACTAAATGGTCCTCTTCATGGTTCCACAGTCAAAGTCAGACATACAGATCTGGTATACCTCCACTGTTCAATAAAAAACCCTTGTTACTATTGCTTCAAAGTAACAAGCTGCAACAAGGTATATGCGAAACTGCCTTATGTTCTCTCTTAACTCCACAGCCAGTAGCACGTTCTTTTCATTAAGGCCTATCCATATTCTGAAAATAGAAACAAGCAGCTGACTTATCTCTATGCATCTGGTAACTTCTATGAATCACTTTAAAAGAAATGAAGATAGGGGTGAAGCTACTGTTTTCCCCACATGAATAGAACTTTTTCCATACTCAAATGATAAGACAAAGACAGCAACTGTACCATGTGAGAACAGATTTAACAGGCTATGATAAGATGGGTTGGATCCAGAGGTAATATATGCTTAGGTCTATCTGAACAGTAACAGGGTGGCCTTACCCATTCAAGACTAATCTATTCAATCAAGGATAATACATATTTTGTGCTCAAATGTTATTTTTCAATATAGTTATTACATAAATTGCAGTAACATCTGGAAGTTCGAATCACAATGGTAATGCTGAAAGCATCCTACCCCTAAATTTGACCTTAAAAGTGAGGACAGATGCAAGATGATTTCTTTAATGCTATGCAATAAATCAGAAGCACAACTATGACCCAAAGTCACTGGCATCAGTCTTCTGCTCTAACTTGTGGGCAAAACTCCAGTTGTTTAATGATGTGGATAAAAACTCTGAGGCATGGTTCTGCCTGGTGTCATTCCTGGTTAGTGACCAACTATACATTGCCACAGTCTAGATTGCCCTGGAGCCCATCACGATTTCCCCTTTATTTTATAGACCAGCATCTCCAAGATGGAAGAAATTAGCCACTGATGCTGTTTACACACAATTTGCCACATATCCACTAATTCATTGAGTGTTTTCAAACTTCTGAGTACTATGAAAGATATGTAGCAATAACCTCCAATAGAGGGAAATATCTTCTGTCTGAGAGGTGATTTGCATCTATTTGTCTAGGTGCAGTAGAGATCTCCAGTAATAATTCATATGGAAGTATTTTCATAAGTCAAAGTAGAACGGATTTCACACTGTGCCTCTTAAACAGAAAACTGAAAGAGATAATATGGTTTCATAAATTTGAACTAAATAAAAGTAGGTTCCAAAGTAAAGATCTAATGAAATTTCTTCAATGCAAATCGAATACGATGTAAGAATAGGAAAGAAGAAAAAGTAAAAACCTATGTTTTTACATAGAGTTTGCAGTCAAGCCAGACCTCAGAGACTCTGCCTCTAATTATGTTCTCAAACATGGTAATTGTTCCTTATGGGAAGAACCAGCTGGTTTTAAACCAACTTCCTTCTGAGATTAGTTCGATGTATTTACTACCAGCTCCCCAAACATGACCAACATACTCTGATTTGAATCTCAAGCACTGTGGGGATAGCCAGCCACTGGATCTGAGTCTCCTGTCAAATTCAGTGTCATTTCATATGCTCCAAAGACTGCTACAGCAACAGAAATTACAACATAACTCTTTTAATTGAAAACATTTCAGCATTCAACAAAAATTTCCATAGAAAGGTCACATGTAGGTCAGGAAGAAAGCATGCACATATAGTAATATACGTGTGTACATGTTCATGAACTAAAATATGAAATTCCAGTTATGTTACCAAAGAAATTTCATATCTGACTTGCAGTTTTTCAGAGGCAGCGGGACATTAATCATCAGTGCTGCTCAATTCCCAGCAGTCCTTTCAGTTCTTTACTTTTAAGTTATTTTTACAAGGAAATGAACTGCATGACTTTGTCCAAAGTTAAAAAAAAATTTAAAAACCCCATATCTTAACAAGTATGTGTAAAAAAAACTTCCAAAAAAATTCTCGAAGCTTTTCTCTAGGTAATATAAGCCTAGCAAAAAGAAGCATTAGTTCAGAGACAGGAGTTACCTGTTGTTCCAAAAGTTTAGCACAGCTAGCAATTCCAGAACCTACTGCATGGAGTCAAAGACACAGATTTGGGGAAGGAGCTTCATCTGGTAAATCTGTGATGTTCTAAAGCATCAGGACTGGCAGAAGCTGAAGAGCCTTACCCAGATTCAGCCAAAAGACCCCGTGAGAATTTTTCTTGACTGCACAACTAGGGCAGTCAAGAAAAATTCAAGGAATTGGAAGGGCAGGTAAAATAGGCAACGGCAGCAACATTAAGAGTCAAGCAATAGTCTTCATCCCACAGAGCCTATACTAGTTCTTTAGCAAGAACAATGGCTTCACTTTCTAATGGTTTGCTAGATATAAATGAAACAGAGGAAGCATCGCTGTTTTTCTGGCTTCACCAGTGTACTCCTTCAGGCAACTGTCAACTTTGTTCATTCCAGAAGTCCCTTTTTGCAATGTTGAAAAATCTCAAGAGCTCATTAGAAAGAAGCCCAAGACAAAAATATTTTTTCCTTGTTTCAATGACAAAGGATTGCCATTTTGGAATTTCCATCTCCCTAGAGTTTTTTTGAATTGCATTTTATATCTTTCCCTCCAGAGGTTTTGCAAGAGAAAGACATTTAAATCCTTGAGTACTCTATAAATATGCTATTTGCATATTATCTTATGCAGAGTGAGGAAGTTTTTTTTTAAAAAAAATAGTTAGTATAGACACAACGGTGGCAACTAGCAATGATGAAGCCTGAGCAGTTTTACTGAAGCCAACAGTTTACCAAAAAAATCATTGCTCACAAAAATTAAAAAAGATTTTTGATTTGACTTTGTCTAGACTCTCAAAACCATGCAGGAAATCAAGGAGGCAGGAACAGAAGACTTGTCTCGCTCCCACTTTGCCAGAATGTCACGTTCCTTCCTGTCACAAAAAGAGATATCCAGCCCCCAAATTCCTGCTTTATTAGATTTTACAGCAACCAGGTGAGCGCAGGTATTTATTGCATCAACATGGCAAACATCTAGCAGCGGGTCCCTCTTTGTAAATACACAGAAAGAGTACAAATACAGGAGCAAAGCAATCTCCCCTATATGCTCTTCTACCGAAATGTTGGCACTACAGCAAAATATTAACAGTCATATTTCAAAACATATTGGGGATGTTACGAAGGAAAAAAAAAGAATAGGAGTTCCTGTAGGTTGGAAATATAACTTATAGGATGGAAATAACATATTGTGCCTTGAAAATTAAGTATTTGGATTGTCTTTTGAAAGGGGTCATTGCCTCTTTTTTTTCTAGCCAGAGAGGAACT
>NW_009598495.1:0-2274 GCF_000690535.1 Cariama cristata | reverse complement strand
AGTGAAAGGCGGGATGCCTTGGCACAGGCACAGGCATAGAGAAGAATTCAGATTTCTGACTTCCAGCTCACTTTATTTTCTCCACAGCAGATGCATTATCTACTAGAGACGGAGTGGATTCAGCCAGATCAGTGAGTAATTGGTCTTGTCTTAATCCAGCAATCTGCATTTTACATTTCTTCACAAACACAGTGCAAGATGCCCAGCCAAATGAGAACACTGTTTTCTCTCCTTTCGAAAAGCAAATGATCCTTGCATGATTTGCAGTTACTGTATTAATTATGAAAACATCTATTTACTTACGATTTTTCTAAACCACTCTAAAAGTAAAACCATTTAAACGTTGATTCAGTTTCAGTGCCCAAGAGAACTGCCCCCAAGGAATCCCAGCCACTGAATCACTTCAAAATGCCCTTGTAAATTAGCAAGCATCGCACAAACACTGCTGGCAAATTCAATCATTTCTGTGTCGCGCTGCAATTGTTATCTCCTGCTCACTTAAAGAGCTGAAGTTCATTCTTCCTTAATTCCATGTAGGCTAGTGAGATGATACGAATGACTTTGCTTAAGTGGCACTGACTCTATTAATATTTAACTACAGAGAATAATAAAACCACAGCAAAAAGGCTTAGGAATTAAACTACCACTTGCATGGCATTTCCTCATGCTCTCTATTCTTTTAAATATCTATCCTCTCTTCAACAGTATTTTTCCATTTAAAAAAAATCCTTTGTACAGTAACTGTGTTTCATGTAGAGCTATTAGAAGAAAGAAATGTGAAAGATCAAGGTTCAGGTTACAGCAAATCCAACGTCTCTTACTCCCTATGGGCTTTCACAGAATTAACCAGGGCCAGGATTTTCAAAGCAGACGCCTATGCCTAAGCCCAGTCATTGGCACCCATTACAGATGTTGCTATATCAGCCTTTCAGAAATCAGAGCCTTGATCTTAAATAAAATAAAATCAATCTCTTATTTATTCTTTCATTGTTTGCCTCCTAAATTACAGGAAACTGAGAAAAATATTCAAAACTGTAGTATCACATATATTCTTTCAACAACAAAGGTAACAACAGCACATTAAACTATTGTGGGAAACTCAAGTCACAAGTAGATAATTATATTCCTACTATAAACCTGCATTACATTTGCAAGCAGCCATTTGTGAGTGCATACTATATAGCTAAAGGACAAAAAGTTAGATTTGAAAAACTATTCTCATCTTTTATAAAATGTTTCTAAAATTTTAGACTTCATGGCTTCATAATTATTTTGATCATGATACAAACTTATCTCAGTGATTAATATGAATACATAACTAAATATTTAAACGCCTGATGTACTACTATAAGTTAAATATAAATATAGAGAAAAGGCTGCGTTCATATTTTTTTCCATTTTCAAGATTAGGACACGGTTTCTAATTCTATAAGAGACATACTACTACACAGCTTTTCATTACAGCGGGGTGAAAAATGTTAACTCTCAGTGGAGCAGTGAGGATTTAATTAAAATTTGCAAATGCTGTGTTTCCAATATTTGTAAGGGAGCATGAAAGTTACGCAGAGTAATTCTTACTATAGTATTACAAGTGTTATTCTCTGACAGTCTATTAATATTTTCCCCATTTTATTCCCTAAACTGAAATGATTCTAATATTGCTCTCAGACACATTACAAACTTTCTGCCTCTTCTGTTCTTTTAGTTTCATAAACTCACAGCAGTTGGTGATGTCTATATTTGTATAGATAAGTAAATGTTCTTTGATTCTGGAGCAATCCTTTCTTGACTGATAAACAGAAATGATTAAGCAACAGTTGGGTAGAGAACTCATCTGGTTGCCCCTCCTACCGTTAATATTTCAGCCTTAATGAAGTTAGTCATATTACATTAGATATAATGGTGCCAGGCAAATTGTGAATGATGCCAATAACTTGTGCAATTTTCTGAAAAGCCACTTCAGCTGTTAAATTGTCCTACTTCTTCATTCTCGTATTCTTGCTAATGGAGTAATGTGAAATTAAGGCAAGCTAAAAGTATAAATACGACATAAATAAAATGCAGTATTTTACTATAACATAGGAGGAGGATGCCATTCTTGGGTACTGATCTTACAAGCACTTAATATAGCCATGTTTTTCCGTATATATAAGATATACTTACATTGTGATGCTAGATTCTTGTTACATAAAAAACTGGAGTAGAATTTAGTAGAAGGAGGAAATTGAAATGGGTAACTTGCTCCAGAGGTGGGCCCATGTGAACCTCATGAAG
>NW_009598494.1:124191-161320 GCF_000690535.1 Cariama cristata | reverse complement strand
CCCCCCAACCCCCACTCTCCTTCACCCTGGCCTCCCATGGCTTGGGGGGACAGTATGTGCATCTGGACAACCGCTCTGGGGAGCTGCACACCTCAGCTGTGGAGATCGACCGGGAAGCTCTGTGCGTGGAGAGCAGTGGGACCACCATCTTCGGGGGAGCAGCTGCTGTGTCCTTTTCCTCACCCTCATCCGAATCATGTCTGCTGCTGCTGGATGTGCTGGTGCTGCCACAGGAGTACTTCCGGCTAGTGAAGGTAAAAATTGCTATCCGGGATGTCAACGACAATGCACCTCACTTTCCTGTGCCCCACATCTGCCTCTCGGTGCCTGAGAATGCACCTGTGAACACCCGCTTGGCTATCGAGCACCCCGCCCTTGACCCCGATGTGGGCACCAATGGTGTCCAGACCTACCGCCTGCGAGATAACTACGGTGTCTTCACCCTGGATGTGGAGGAGAATGAGAGCGGGGAGAGGACTCCCTACCTGATTGTTATGGGAGCTCTGGACAGGGAGACACGGGAGGAGTATGTCACAGTCATCATTGCTGAGGATGGGGGCAGTCCTCCACTCATGGGCAGTGCCACCCTCACTATTGGCATCAGCGACATCAATGACAACTGCCCCCAGTTCAGCGACTCGCAGCTCAACATCACCCTTTATGGGAATTCCAGCCTAGGGACACACGTGGCCACTGTCCATGCGGTAGACATGGACCTTGGATCTAATGCCCAGATCACCTACTCCTACAGCCAGAAAGTCCCCCAGCCATCCAGAGACTTGTTCCATCTGGACGAAAGCACAGGAGCCATCAAGCTCTCCAGTAAAGTTGATGGGGACACTCCAAGGCTCCACAGGCTGATCATATTAGGCAATGGTTCCTGCTGTGATCACAGTGCTAGTGACCATCATCAAAGTCATGATGAGGCCACCTGAAGTGGTCCCTCGTTTCATAGCTAATGAAGTGGAAGGGGTGGTGTACTTAAAGGAACTGGAGCCTATCAACACACCGATAGCATTTTTTACCATCAAAGACCCTGATGAAAAATACAAAGTCAATTGCTATTTGGATGGTGATGGGCCTTTCAGACTTTCACCATACAAGCCATACAACAATGAATACCTGTTAGAGACCACAAAGCCTTTGGACTATGAGGCACAGCAGCTGTATGAAATCTCTGTAGTTGCGTGGAACTCAGAAGGATTTCATGTCAACAAAATAATCAAAGTACAGGTTCTGGATGACAATGACAACTCGCCAGTTTTCTCTCAACAGCTGATAGAATTATCCATTGAAGAGAACAATGCTCCCAATGCTTTCTTGACCAAACTGCATGCTACCGATGCTGACAGTGGAGAAAGAGGGCAAGTGTCCTATTTCTTAGGTCCTGATGCCCCTTCCTATTTTGCTTTAGATAAAACCACAGGAGTTCTTACAGTTTCCACTCAACTGGACAGAGAAGAAAAAGAGAAATACAGATATACTGTCAAAGCAGTAGACTCTGGGTTCCCTCCAAGGGAATCAATTGCAACTGTCACCATCACCGTATTGGATAAAAATGATAATAGTCCAAGATTCATCAATAAGGATTTCAGCTTTTTCGTGCCAGAAAACTTTCCAGGTTTTGGTGAAATTGGAGTTATAAGTGTCACAGATGCTGATGCAGGGCAAAATGGATGGGTTGCCCTTTCAGTTCTGAATGGAAGTGATATTTTCGTCATAGATACTGGAAAAGGAGTTTTGAGAGCTAAAGTCTCCCTGGACAGAGAGCAGCAAAGCTCCTACGTTCTGTGGATTGAAGCAGTTGATGGCGGTGATCCTGCCCTGTCTTCTACAGCAAAAATAACTATCCTTCTTCTGGACATAAATGACAACCCCCCTTTGGTCTTGTTTCCTCAGTCTAATATGTCCTATTTGTTGGTCCTTCCTTCTACCCTTCCTGGCTCTCCCATCACTGAGGTATATGCTGTCGATAAGGACACTGGCATGAATGCAGTCATAGCTTACAGCATCATAGGAAGAAGAGGCCCTCGACCGGAGTCATTTAGGATTGATTCTAAAACTGGTAATATCACCTTGGAAGAATCACTGATGCAAAATGACTATGGCCTCTATCGGCTGCTTGTAAAAGTGAGTGATCATGGCTATCCAGAACCTCTCCATTCCACCGTCATGGTGAACCTTTTCGTCAATGACACTGTTAGTAATGAGAGCTACATTGAAAGTTTGTTAAGAAAGGAGCCTGATGTCAGTATAGAAGAAAAGCAACCGCAAATATCCATAGAGCCTACACATAAAAAAATGGAGACAGCATCCTGCATGCCTACCTTGGTAGCTCTGTCAATAATAAGCTTGGGTTCAATTGCTTTAGTAACAGGGATGGGCATTTACATCTGTCTAAGAAAAGGGGAAAAGCATCACAGAGCAGATGAAAACTTGGAAGTACAGATCCCATTAAATGGAAGAATTAACCTGCACATGTTGGAGAAGAAACCAGTGGAGATTTCTAACATTTGACGTTTCTTTGTGGATAAATCCAACATCTGAGAAACCTTGGACAACTCTGAAACACCTAGCCATGGGTTGTATTGACAGAGGTTGCAATGAAGGACTGCTAATTTATAACTTAATAATATTATAGTTGTAAATAGCTGTTTACAGTTTTTTAAATTCAAATTCAGTGTACAGCTTTTTTTATGAAACCTTAGTAACTAACAGCTAGCACCCTGTCTATAAAACCATGGACATCATTTGCAGCTTTCATAAATCAATAAGATCAGTGATCTAAAAAAGGGGAAGGTAAGACGATTCTTTAAACTCAAGTTTTAAAAGTCTTTTTAACCACAAGAGGGCATCAGATGCTCCTGAGCAGGGAACTGTTCGAGGTACTGTCCATGAGATAAACACAGAGTATATTTTAAATATATTGGTTTTAATATAAAATACATATTGGCATACAGACATTTAACCACAAAAAAAAAAAAAAGAAATGTCTGTCCTGATGTATGTGTAGCTAAAAGAATAAAGACATTAAAATGCACTAGTAATAAAAAAAAAAAAAGAAGAAAAACCAGAATGTTTATTACCTCACAAGTAAAGCTTATACAGTAGGATAGAAAAGGCATTAACAAGAAGTGCAATTCCTGTTGAGCAAGAATGCAAGATATTGTAATGAGAATCTGAACTGCTGTGACATATCATCTTTCATTTGCTCTAGATTTCACCCACATTATCGTTTGCTCCAGCAGTCTGCTGGTCATTTTTATGGAAAAATTATATTTAATATTTCCTACAGCAAATAATGACAGAACTCCATGCTCATCCTCGTAAACACGCCAGATGCAAGGAAGCAATGGAATGGCTAAATCTTTAGTTGTCACAGAAGTGGTGATATTTTTTGTACTTTGAGCAATCTGTCACTAGTACTCCATCAGTTTGGTTGTGTAATAGATTTTTTCATGTGATACTTCTGAATCTGATCTGCCAGATGGAAACAAAAATCGCTTCATATTCTAAGGAATTATAGGACTTAGTTTATTCTGACTGTTGCTCCTTTCTAGATTGGTATTTCATGTGAAAGATCTTGTTTTTGACTTTTGGCAACCATTCCTGGCTCCTTTTCATTGGCTTTGATTTTGGATCAGATCCAAAATCTAACTTGTAAGACTGGTGGCATATTTTCTTGATAATTTATTCTTTGCTGTATCCTCTGCAACAAAGCAGCAGGTTTATCGGTGATGTATCACTTTCACTTCATTTTAAGAACTGAGAACTATCTTTTGTATGATGATTACATCGAATTCTTCTGTGTGAACAAGATAGTGGTATGCTTAAAACTGATTATTTTGGTTTCTGGCATCATATGTCTGTAATGTACCAAAAGTGTTTATATGTCTGCAAATTAAAGCTATATATTTTCATAATAACTTATTCTCTGTCTCTCTCCTACAATTTTAATTATAAAGCTAAATATTATTTTAGTTACAAGAAATGCATATTTCACAAATACTTGGGTACTGGCAATCTTGTCTGACCTGTCATAATACTTCACCAAATTAGTACACTTCAAAATCATTAATGAGAGTTTATGCTGTACTTCTTGAAATTACTGGCAAAGACAATTGTATTTCAGCTGATGTAAATGGGGCAGCAGCCGATACCTGTTTTAAAAGTAGGGAATGCAATTTGAGGCAGTTTTTTTATTTTTCTTTCTGTGACTAGCACATTACTTGACCTTAAGCCTATTGAAACAGTGGAGCTTCTTAGAGAGATTGGTTCTGCTTAGCCTAAGTAAGAGTATTAACATAATGCCCAGATTTTGTCATTCTACCTATAAGAAATAGCTATTTTTTCCAAGTTAGAATATTTTCTGTTTATGCCCAGTTTGATAGCTATGTTTCATGAAAAATTAATTCAGCCTGTCAGGGGTTTGTGGTTAATCACCTTTTTCATTTATTTTCATATTATTAAAATATGAAAATTGTATGTATGCCTGAAGTACATTTGTCACAAAGAGACACTGTTTATTATCTCTGAAGAAAAAATACATTAATTCTTCGGAAATGGCTTCAGTATTACAGATGCTCTGTATTGCTGTGCTGGGGAAGCCAGATCCTCTGCATTTTTATCTTCAATAAGGAGGCAAGGTAACTGAAAGAAAGACAGGATTTTTTTCATTGCTCTTCTCTTCTTTGAATTAGCAGTCCAATATCTTCTCAAGACAATTTAAACAGGAACAAACCCAAGGCTTAAGAAATACAATAAAACCATAAACCTGATTCTTCAATATGTGTTCATGTGACACTGGGCAGATATTTGTTCAGGTTTGAAAAATACATAGTCTTGAACCTGTTTGATTAAGCTTACTGAGTTTAAATGTGCTGTTCTTGTCGCTTTTTTTTGGGGGGGGGTTGTTTAGTTCAAGCACATTCCTAATGTGTAATAAAATATAATGGTATGAGCTTGTTAAAACCAAAGTACTGCTCATGAAGCATTTTGCTCAAACAATTTTCTACACATTTAAAGAAAATTGGTTTGAAATCACACCTTCAGCTGTACCAGCTGAACTTGTGAAAAGGACTTCACCCTGAATAATACTTCATAGGATAAGAGCACATCTTTAGTCTTTGGGTAAGTAATGTCACTGAAGATGGTAAAATATGTAGAGTGAGGGTTGCTTTTTTTTTAAAATTTGATATTTTGTGTTAGTTAAAAAACATACGGCTGGTAGCAGCAAGTAATAAGCATGATATTTAAGCCTGCAATATTAAGCCTAAAAGTGCTTAAAAAAAAAAGCAAAAACAAAACGGCAATCTTAAATTCATAGAACCTGTGAATTTCTTCTCAAAAAAATGCTCTTTCTCAGTGGAAAAATGCTTGATACTGGCTGTATAGCAAACATTTCTGTGACATGGCTGTTTCCAAAGTATCCTTTAGTGAAATGCCTTTCACGTGAAAACACATTTTTAATGTGTAAACACAGCATTTAATACCTAAAGTAAATTAGACTCACATATAAAAGACCTATTTTATTACCACCTTGTGCAGTGTACTTGCCAAAATATATGCAAATCTTGTCAACGCTGGTAGTTGAGCTGGCACAAAAATAAATGTCTCATTCATTTACTGTACCCATTGAACAATCTTAGAATGAGTGGGTGCTCTTTGTTCGTTTTTATAAAAAATGAGATCGTCCTAAGCTTTGTATTGCCAAAGGCTCCTAAACTTGCCATGCAAATATTTTTTCATTAGAATTAACAAATTAAAAAATAAAAGACAAGTAATGGGCAGCAAGCCCAGTGGCAGTGGACAGAGAAAATCAGCTTAGTCTTCTCTTTCTGTTTCATTTTATTCTTTTTAAAAGAACTCTGAAGTTACTGCTTTGATGCAAAATTAACCTAACACCTGGCTGAATATCAATAAAGGATGAGAACTGAAAGTGTGGAAGGGGAATTAGAGCACATTGTTTTTTCTTATGTCAAAACTCAGAAAACAATTAATCTTGTGGCCTTTTAAGTCCATTTTTCAGTACCAAGGTTCAAAAGCAACTGTGCCAGAGTCCACTGAGGACAATGTAAAAAGCTCCCACTATCTTAACAGGACGTCCAATGAGAGGTACCGTGTTAGAGCAAAACTTGGCCTGCCTGAAAACAATGAAAATCCCTGATTGCCGACTGGGGTTTCACTGAAACTCTTCTGCCTGCAACTGCTATTTTGGGACGGTTTCATTAAAATACTCAAATATATGAAGAGTATGGGTAATCCACGACTAGCATTTCACCTCCTGGTTCAAAGCAATGAACTCTCAGGGAGCAGTGACCTGCATTACAAAGATACCTCACAGTTCGGCATAAGTGTAGATGCAAAGCATCTCTGCCACAAAGAAATCATCAGTTGAATATGCACAGTGTTTATTTTCATGATTCAGGTGTATTATCACAGCCATGCAGGAAACTGAGTGTCACCATCCCTGTACTGTGCTTGTCACCAGCTTCTCACAGCCGTTAGTTTCTATGTACATTCCTTCTCACTCATGTAGCTCACAGGGAAAAACAACGCAGAACAATCAATTATGAAATATTAGCCAGCTGAAATGAAAGCTTTGATTTAGACCACTCTCCTTTAGAACTGGGGTTTGAGGAGCTAAAAGTGTGGGAAATGTTCTGAGAAGACTATTTGAAGGCTTCTAACTTATGGGTTCCTAACATGTTGCTCAGAGTTATGAAATTTCAGAATTTACAGTTTTCTGAGTTAAAGCATGTGCAAAAATACCTGTGCAGGAAGTGTTGTTATTTCCTTTTCAGTCTCTGTACCAGGCTGAACCAGCAGGTAAGATGAAACTGCCATCTGCATTCTGAGATGGAGGGGTTCAAAGATTTTGGCTCACAAACAAATGTAAAGTTAAACAGCTCTGGTTTTCTTATTATGGATGAGAAAAATACTTTCATTCTTATCACCACAAATTGATAGGCTGCATACTCTTTCTAACATGCTGTATACGAATGTTTCAGTGATTTCTGCTATATTTTCATTCCAGTTTCATTAGGGAATGAATTTTAAAGGCCAAATTTCAACTCCTGAAAATTTCTGATGACAGAGTACTTTGAACAGGTGCTAAGAAAACTTCGTTCTGAATAAAGAAATATTGAATCATTTATGGTGCATTCAGTCATTCATTCCACTGCTTGTGAAAACAAATACATGCTTAAGTGTTCGAGTTGCAAGTTTTCACGTTGCTAGCTAATGCTGCTGGTCAGTAGCAAGCATTTAACTGAAATACATTATATGGGATCATTTAAACTGTGTTCAAATTGAGAGGACTTGCATTTTAAGTATCAAGTTGGATGTTGCTCTACTCCCAGCAGCCCTAACAACGTCAATTCAATCTTCCGTCCTAACTATTTTGTCTTCTTTTCCATCTTCAAAGTTTTAGTTAAATATTTATCTTCAGAGCAAGTCAATGAGGTCAGAACTCCTACCTCCTACCAGAACAGGAGTGACAGCTTGATTCCTCTGTCTATGTGTCAGCATCTAGTGCTACTTGAGATGCCTTAAGGTATCCCACCTGGCCTCCAGCTGCAAGCCTGGAAGAGTGCAGGCTTTCCATCAATGAACTATCATATCTGCCAGCTCAGTGTGGATGCTTTGGATATTTTAGGAGGGGTTCACTGAACATTGAACAGTGTGTGTTGAAGTGAGTCTTTGATGTGATTCAGCTCCATATTTACGTATCTATGTTGAAATGTCTACAGATAGGTATTGACCAGTAAGCTAGGAGTCTAAGCTTCCACTATAGTCTGTGAGTCTCATCAACAGAGTCAATAGAACTAGAGAGTGCTTCAGCTTGCTCTAAAGTAGACATTCAGGGCAAGGTTTAACTGCTCTGAAAATTAATATCAAGTGCTAACTAGAATGCCCTTTAGCATCTCAAACTTCTGCACAGACTGTCAGGAAGACTTGTGCCTTTCTGGAGTAGTAGCTATATGCCAAGAGTGCAAAGCAGCACCTAAAATGACGTGAGAAAACTCATGCATGCATATCCCACAGGTGGTGACACATCAAGTGTATCAACCACTCAGCTCCACTGAGTAAAGCTTGACAGACTATAATGGGAACATAAAACATAGATCATACGGAGACATCTGATCCTTAGCATCAGAGCCAAAAAAAGACCTACAAGTCTAAAATGTAACAACTGTCATACCTAACTGATAAGCTCTGAAGCCTAAATTCATCCTATCTTATTTTAGTGATTTAGTGGAGCCATCTGTGTCTTTGCTGTGAGTAGAGAGAGAAAGAGTATTTTTTTGCAGGCAATTCAGGTCTTTGGTAAACACTAGAGTTGTTTACTTCCGTCCACTAAGTTTACAGATAACTTAGGGTAACTAAGATTTCACTTCATGTTTCAGTTAAAGAAGATAAATTTAGGCCATGAAGTGAATTACAGATCGCAGTACTGGGCACTCCCACTAGTATTATAATGCATGGAGTAAGACTGGTGTCTCAGACGGCGTCAGAACAGCCAGTGCACTGGGGAGGAAGCCACTTGCAATCAGTGCAGGTTCCTGGAGTTCCAGTCTTTCAAACACTTTGTTATAGTCTGCAAGGCTTCATCCATTTAGGTTTCACTGTCTAAAGATTCTCATGGCTTTATCCTTTTTTTTTTTTCTTTTTACTTGTTATTCTTTTTTTTTTTGTGTTAGTTTTGTTAGTGAAGTATCTAATTCCTATAGAACACAATAAAAGCAGATGTACCTTTGATTTATATGATGGCAGAGCACTCACTGAAGAGGTGAGAAAATTTTGTTATATTTCAGACTGTTGTCAATTATGTATTTGGAAGGGATGCTAAAGGCATTTCTTGGTAAGGACACTCTCCAGCCTTCTTTTGGAAACTGAGCTATTTTCTTTAATACAAAGACTCAAATGTCGAAATCTTCCGAGGTCGAGGAGATGCAATCATGCATGCCTACTAGAGGAGCATTCCAAGGAGCTGGAGATACTTGGCCTTGAAATGGTGCTCCAAGCACTTTCAGAACTTTTCTTTAGACAATTGGTGGGAGTTGAGGGGGGAGAAAACCAGGGAAAACACAGTCCTGTGCTCTTCCCTCCATGATGAGCAGCTTCTGATATTTCTTAAAAAAAAAAAAGTAATTTGCAACTTTGAACCAGTTACCTCATAGATCTTTTTCAGATGTATTAGTCTCATCATAGTTCAGAATAATTTCAATCCTATTCTCTTTATTTGTGCTGTAATCCCTTTAAAATTGCAGTCTCAAGACAGTTATATGGTAGAAGTTGGTCTTCCTATGTCTAATGCTCTATTTTCTGAGGAATGTATTTGTAAAGCATCTGGTTGACAATCAGAGTACAAAGCAGAACTGCTTCTCAGGTTGTGTTTTACTTCAGGACAGACTGAAGTAGAAAAGAGCAGAAGATAGCAAGAACAAATAAATGCAGTCAAAATGAAAGGGCTCTTTCAAAGATTGTACGAGGGGAACAAAAAGAAGTGGTTAGAAACAATATAAAGGATTGTTCTGAATTTACTGGATTTACTGTGTATTATCAGCAGTGTTAATAGTCCCCTTTCAGCAATATCTCATCCCTTTTCGTAACCTGTAAGGATGAGAGCTTGTTACAGAGTATTGGGACCTCCTGACACAAAGTGCTAACACGAAATACGTTAAAAAATGATTCTCATTGTCAGCAGGTCACAGTTGATGGAGAAATAAGGGCTTTGAGTAGAATATGTTTAAAATGTCTGTTTCATTATGATAACAGCATTCTCTTTTCGTGGTGATTTTCTGTGGTGTTATTACATTGGGTGCATTCATTTTTGCCAACTCAGGACAAAAAGATCTTATTAGAAACATTTGCATCTTCTCAGCCAAAATAAAAGCTGATACTCTGACATAATGTTTCCAGTGAATGCTGTTAATGAAATGAGATCTTTTTTGTGACAATACACAAATAGATATGCTTCTGCGCTCGCTTTCTTAAAATGCATAATGATAAGATAACCTTCCTCTTCATCTTTATAAACAGAATAAACATTTAATTACAGTAGGAAGAAGAGGGTTCTGATATGCCACTGTGTTAACACGGTGTAGATCCTGTAGATGTTTTCTGTTGAAATATATTCAAATGGCTGCCTTGTGTATCTATCTAGAAGTCATCTGCATGTTTTGAGGGTGTCTTATTGTTTTCTCTTTATAAGTCATAAGACAAAAGCAAAGGCCACACAGTTGTATTGATGTTCTCTTTTATTTATTTCTGTTTACCAAGCTAAGTTTAGCTGAATTAAAAACACAAGAATCTTTAACTGGCTTTTCTTTGAATTTGAATTTAATTTTCAGAACCATCATATATAAGGTTATACACCTAAATGGTAGATATGTGAATATATGAAAAAGCATTAAAGGAAGCAAGCATGCAGGAAAAATAAATGCTTTGGAATATAATTCAAAGTTCACCATAATGTACCTAATGTGTTAAGTTCCTCAAGGATGTTTTTCAGTACGGTCAGACACAATGAGAAAAATACAGTACCTTCAAGTGTATGTACTTAGGACACATCCTCAGAGTCTTTGCTGCAGTCCTTTCAGGAGTTGAGTAGCCTCACCTCTCACTAATGTAAATCCAGTTTAAAAGTGTTCAAGTGATCATATTAAACTGTAATTTAATATGCAAAAATCAAACTAGGCAACATTGTCCATCCCCATTACAGCTGCTCTGAAGAAGTAAGAAATGAAATGTCAAAGGGTTAGTATATTTTTATTGATTGTAAACAATGTTTTCTATTACCTTTGATATTGAAACTGGATCTTCCAACATCTATCCAAAAGTAATTTTATTTGACAGAATGCATTGAACAAATAGCTTAATCAACAACATTTTGATCGCTTACAAAATGTTGGAACAAAATCCCCAAGATGTTTTTTGCACAATGTTATCTTTTGAAATAAAAAACTTACATTATTAAAAAGCAATACTCTTTTTTTTCCTGTTATTATCAGCTATGATACATCGTAAGGACATTACAAAGCATTGAAGGATTTTTCTCTTAATATGTTTTCCATAGTCTTTGCTAGTATGTCATGTTTTCCCAATACACTTTTAAATTTTGGCTTGAAATTTAATGAAATTAAAAACTACCGAAGGCAGAGATTTAAGTTTTAGCAACATCCAGAAATACCAAGTCATGAGTGATTCCCAACTCAGATCCATACAACCTTTATAAAAAGATCAGGCATCTGTATAAACAAGTTAGGAGTACACACACCCAAGACTGCTTCTCCAGTCAAGGCAATTCTAGAAGCTGCTTATTGGGAATGTAGATGGCTTTGGCTTACGACAGTCTCTGCATTGCTCCCAATTCACTATAGAAAGACATTACAGCAGAACCCTCGCAAAGGTACCTCAGTTAAATATCTCAAATTAAACAGAGTGAATCTAGACTATGTACTAGAACAAGAGACAGCCAAGTATATTTCCCTTTCCCAATTACAGTGGATAGCAAGCACTCCTAAAGTGTTACCACGTATAAAACATCTATACACGTTGAAACAACTTCCTTTTCTAAGTACGGAATTTTGTGTGTGCATGTGTTTGTTTTTCACTTTAATCTTTGTAAGTGTGGAAGCAAATTTCTTTGAAGTGATGGGGACAGCTGCTTTTGACAGAACTGACATTTTTTGCTGTGTCACTTGCTGTTTGTAAAAATGAAAACCCACAAATCTTAAAAAGAATGAAATATTGCAGACATAGAGGCAATGAAAGGAGTCTCTTTCCTACTCCGTCTTCCTGAGCCTGCAGGTGATGGATTGCAGTGTGCTGAGAATGCAGTTCTTCAATGGAAGTGGTACATGTGATAAGAAATGCTGTGTGGGAATGACAAAACCAGTATGTGAAAACATGCAGAAAGGGAGTGAAAAAAATTCCTTCTAGCCTAATAAAAATGCACAGATTCCTGGTAAGATTTTGAACAGTTGTATGGGTTAAATAGCAAGAACACGACAGCTTATAACTTCATTACCTTTTCAGCAAATGTCAGAAAGTCATAGGCAAAATTAGGTGAGCCCTTTTACTTTGAAGGTAAAGACTATTTAGAAATAAATTACTTGAATTCAGGGTACTTTTGAATTGAGTGTTCTACAAGATGACTTGAGTGAAAAAAACAATTTGATGTGTGAAATCTATCTTCAGAAGACATGCAATTTTTACAAACTGTTTTCAGATAATGAATGACAATAAGCTACTGTAAAATTGAAAACTTTTACACAGTGTTACGGGGTTTTGTCACTTTTCATCAGCTTTAAGGAACCAAAAAATAAAAGACTAGCATAATAAACAATTTGAACTATCTGAAATGAATTAAAGACAATAAAAGGAAGTATAAGTCCCTTTTGAGCACATCCTCTAGGGGTCAAACTCAAATCACCTATTAGAAATACTAATATGCATTAGGCTGTATTTCACTGAAATTTGGACACATGATTGCTTTATAAGATGTTTTTAAGATGTCATTAATAATTTTTCTTGAATTAGGTACCCTCTCAAAAAAAAAAAGAAAAAAAGAAAAAATTAAATATGTGAAAGAATGCCAAGAAATAAGATGTAGCTGGGAGCAATGAAACAGGTGGCTGTACTAGTAAAAAATAAACAACAAAAAGAGTAAAGAGTATCAGCAGAAATCAAAACAGAGAAGGTGCCAAAACCTATCAGGTGAACAAGTGTTGGTAAAATGAGGGAGGAAAAGAAAAAACTTAACTCTTTTAAGAATTCATGTGTAAGTTAAAAAAAAAAAAAAAAGTTCAAAAATTATACACAGAAATGTATGTGGATTTTTTTTTCTCTAGCTTATGGGACTGCCACCTATAACTCTGAGTGAATGCCACCTTAATTCCAGGTGTTCTACATATCAGTTCATTGATGTGTTCACCCTCCTTTGACTTCTTCTCAGAAAGTTTTTTTTTCTTTGGTATATAGTAACATGTTCTCTCATCATTTGTTAATCAGATATTTGTGGCCTCGTCCAGGTAATAATTATAGCTGAAGATCGAAAGATAAATATGTGCTGTAGTGACATATGCTTAAGAACTGAAACTCCCAGGAGAAAAGAAATTAACAGATGGGAGAGTTAACACAGGCAGAGGTGAGCTATGTAATGACGATAGAATAAAGATGCTGCTGTAAGAACTAAAACCATTATTATTAAAGTTGGACAATGAATAAAATTACAGTAGGCCATGAAATAAAAACAAATCAACAGAATTATTGTAGATATTTCCTGGGTTCAGTGAGATGCATTTTCCTTTGAAAATCTACCTGCTAAAAAAGTGAGTTTGGACACCCAACTATTAGCTCAAACTTGGTAACTTGAACTTAGGTCAAATTTGTTAAACACATTAGTCTGAAAAATACTTTTAGCGGCACAGATACACAAAACTTCTAGAGAAGAAGCTGGTTCTTCTTTCCACCTAAGAGCACAAAGATGCTCCAGGGTACTCTTGTAACTTTTTAATAATGTGTATCCACTTCCTCTGCAGCCTTTGAACATAGCCTTTATATCTGGGGGTTTTAACCACTGCTGCTCCCTAAAAGAATGTTGCATCTATTGAACTGCAGTAGAGAGAGGAATTCTCATTCATCTAGTCATGAGTGAGTGGGAAAGAAAAAATATTATTTCATGGGTATTAAAATGTATTTCCCATACCAAACAGAATACTGAACAAGAGATACCAGAAATGAACATTTTTTCTAGGTTCACTGGTGATTAATTTCTTTAAATCACAGAGTAACTAGAAGAGTACAGTCATTATACCAATACTTAGTAAGGCTAGATGGGACAACCCAAATATTGACAAGTCCAATAATCCGTAAAACCTAGGCAAAATAAAGAAAAAGCTTATTTGGAACTAAAATGTCAGTGAGTTGAGATCGCCAACGTAAGAAGGACATAGACCTGTTGGGGCAAATCCAGAGGATGGCCGCAAAGATGATCCGAGGGCTGGAGTACCTCTCCTATGAGGACAGGCTGAGAGAGTTGGGGTTGTTCAGCCTGGAGAAGAGAAGGCTCCAGGGAGATCTTACAGCAGCTTTCCAGTACCTAAAGGGGGCTGCAAGAAAGCTGGGGAGGGACTTTGTACAAGGACATGTAGTGACAGGACAAGAGGCAATGGCTTTAAACTGGAAGAGGGAAGATTTAGACTAAATATTAGGAAGAAATTCTTCACTGTGAGTGTGGTGAGGCACTGGCACTGGTTGCCCAGAGAAGTTGTGGATGCCCCATCCCTGGAAGTGTTCAAGGTCAGGTTGGATGGGGCTTTCAGCAACGTGGTCTAGTGGAAGATGTCCCTGCCTCTGGCAGCAGGGTTGGAACTGGATGATCTTTAAGGTCCGTTTCAACCCAAACCATTCTATGATTCTGTAATTCTATGATTCCTTTTATTTGTCCCTCTTAATCTTATACTTTTCACTAATGTTTTCATTATTTCTCCCTTTAGGAAAATCACTTAGTATTCCACTGTGTTATATAGCAACTATAAACGTATCCCTTTATTTATCCATCTACAAAGGAAGAACCTAATTTGATACAAAAATTAGTGGCAAATTAGAAACTTTCACTGTCATCAAAGGAACAGAGACAGACAAGCAAAGGAAGAGCCTCATTGTTACTATTCTTTCCCAGCAGACAAGACAGCTGAACTCTATTTAATATTTAATATTTCATTCAAAGTACAACAGCAGTAAGAGAGATTAAGAACATCCAGCTACATAAACTAAAGTAATAATATTAGTGTATTTTCTTTAGGTATGGGTTTAAATTATCTTCATGCAAAGAAGGAATGTGAATACAGGTCCCCTGCATAGAGGCAGGTAAATAATTAAATAGTATAAATAATAAAGAAAAAAGTGGGAACATCTTCACTTCCATCAGTATTCCCTTGCTGTCTCACTTTTTTTGAAAGAAAGCAAAACTTCAATCTTCATGTGCTCTGAAATAATTCTTATTGTGTTGGGAAATGTGTGTGTGGAAAATTGCCTTTTAATGATAGGTTATTCCAAACCATTTTCTTTAATATATATATATTTCTCTTAGCTTGTCTTTCAAGACTTCAAATCGGGCAGATGCATAGCTGCTATCACCACAGACATGAGACTCACTGTCCTTCAGTTCCTTTCCCTAAACGTATCCTTTCTGGTTTCTAGCATTTTGTCCCCGGCTAATACAGTCTTTGAGCACATGATCTTTTCTTCTGGAAGACTAAGTCTTTGTCTACACTATGTTGTGGATTAAGTGTATTTACTTTAACAGTATGACTGCTTTCAGCAACCCTAAGTCTTGTCTTAGTGAGCATGTGACCACTGACAAGGATGGTGATGAGATATCCTCAAACCAATTTGTTTAATTTTCAGAGAGAACAAATCTTAAATTAATAGAAAAATGTTATTGAAAACTATTGAAACTCTGTATTTAAAGGCTTTCTTATTGTAACAGGACCTGGGAAATTCTTGATTTTCACATGGGGATGCACCATCCAGTCCCATCCCTCCCTCCAACATGCTTCTGACAACTGCCTTCTTTCAGAATAAGAAAGTACCTATTAAAATTTAAGCATACTTAATAGATATACACAGTTATTCCATGTGTGTGTGAGTGTCTGGTTGGTTGATTTAGGTTAGTTTTGGTTTTGGTTGGGTTGGGTATTTTTTTGCAACAACCCATTTCTAGTTAAGCCAAAGTAATAATACAGTGACCAAACCCTGCCATAATCAGGCCAATTTCTAGAATGCATAGCAATTCTTGCATATCACAGAGCAGCCTGATGTCCTTCACAGACCCAAGATAAACCAAGATACACACTTACATTTGAAAATGCTTGTCTCCCTAATTCCTTATGTTCTCACCACAACTGCTAGGAAAATTAAAGCCCCACTGGTGACCTACAACACAAACTGAAGCAAATTGTCTCTTACAGAGATCAGCCGACAGTGTGGCACTGACTGAAATGAAAATAATTAAAAGCTGGCCTTCTACAATGAGCTTATTAAATTTTAAAAGTCATTGTTATAATAGCTCAATAAGAAACAGACTTGATTATGTTTGACATCAATTTAAAACAATGATTTATCTGTGATGGATAATATGAGGTGAGTAGGAGCAAGATTTTATTGTAAAACTGCAGTCATTTATTTAATTTGAAACTCTTGAGGATTACAAAAATATTCATAGCAGCTAAAGGGACAATGATAAGGCCAGTATATAACTGCTGGCAGTACTTTTTGTGGGAAGAATGACAGTCTCACAAGAGCAATAGCTGGATATTGGACCTGTCACTTCCAAGCTAGCTCAAACCAGGCCAGGTCACAATTAGACAGTACTGCTTAAGTTCCTCTGTTTAATATCCCTAATATTGCAGTCATCTGCCCAGTAATTATTGAGTATTAAGATCCCACTGGACTTTTCAGTGATATCAAATGTCCAAATAGATGGAGCTGAGTAGAAATTTATTTCCAACCTATCCTGCCTCAGTTGTCTACGTAATACACCTGTTTACCTCATCTACAGAGCTAAGAAAGCCCCTTTAGGCACTGGAAGGCTGCTGTAAGATCTCCCTGGAGCCTTCTCTTCTCCAGGCTGAACAACCCCAACTCTCTCAGCCTGTCTTCATAGAAAAGGTGCTCCAGCCCTCTGATTATCTTTGTGGTCATCCTCTGGACTCACTCCAACAGATCCATGTTCTTCTTGTCTTGGGGGCCCAAGACCTGAACGCAGTACTGTAGGGGTGGAGTAGAGGGGCAGAATCCCCTCCCTTGACCTGCTGGCCACACTTCTTTTGATGCAGCCCAGGATACAGTTGGCTTTCTGGGCTGCAAGCGCACATTGCTGGGTCATTTTGAGCTTCTCGTCAACCAGGACCCCTAAGTCCTCCTCCTCAGGGCTGCTCTCAATTCGTTCTCTGCCCAGCCTGTATTTGTGCTTGGGATTGCCCCGACCCATATGCAGGACCTTGCACTTGGCATTGTTGAACTTCATGAGGTTTACACAGGCCCACCTCTCAAGTCTGTCCAGTTCCCTGTGGATGGTATCCCCTCCCACTACACAGCTTGGTGTCATCAGCAAACTTGCTGAGGGTGCACTCAGTCCCACTGTCCATGTTGCTGACAAAGACATTAAGCAGTGCTGATCCCAGCACTGACCCCTGAGGAACACCACTTGTCACCGGTCTCCACTTGGACATTGAGCCATTGACCACAATTCTTTGAGAGCGACCATCCAGCCAGTTCCTTATCCACCAAGCCGTCCATCTGTCAAATCCATGTCTCTCCAATTTAGAGACAAGGATGTCATGTCAGGCAGCGTCAAATGCTTTGCACAAGTCCTGGTAGATAACGTCAGTTGCTCTTCCCTTATCCACCAACACTGTAACCCCATTGTAGAAAGTCACCAAATTTGTCAGGCATGATTTGCCCTTAGTGAAGCCATGATGGCTGTCACCAATCACCTCCTTATTTTCCATGTGCCCTAGCATAGTTTCCAGGAGGATCTGCTCCATGGCAGGCTCAGAGGTGAGACTGACTGGTCTGTAGTTCCCCAGCTTTTCCTTTTTTCCCCTTTTTAAAAATGGGGGTTATGTTTCCCCTTTTCCAGTCAGCGCGAACTTCACCAGATTGCCATGACTTCTCAAATATGATGGATAGTGACTTAGCCACTTCATCTACCAGTTCCCTCAGGATGTGAGGATTCATCTCATCAGTCCCCATGGACTTGTGCACCTTCAGGTTCCTTAGATGGTCTCAAACCTGATCTTCTCTGGCAGCAGTGGTTCTTCACTCTCCCGGTCCCTGCCATCGCCTTCTGCAACTTGGGTGTTGTGGCTGCAGCACTTGCCAATGAAGACCGAGGCAAAAAAGTCATTGAGTACCTAAGCCTTCTCCATGTCCCGAGTAACCAGGTCTCCCGTTTCCCTCTGGAGAGGGCCCACATTTTCCCTAGTCTTTCTTTTGTCACTGACGTACCTACAGAAGCTTTTCTTGTTGCCCTTGATGTCCCTGGCCAGATTTAATTCTATCAGGGCTTTAGCTTTCCTAACCTGATCCCTGACTGCTCTGACAATTTCTCTGCATGCCTCCCAGGCTACCTGTCCTTGCTTCCACTCTCTGTAGGCTTCCTCTCTGTGTCTGCATTTGTTCGGGAGCTCCTTGTTCATCCATGCAGGCCTCCTGGCATTTTTGCCTGACTTTCTCTTGGTTGGGATGCATTGTTCCTGAGCTTGGAGGAGGTGATCCTTGAATATTAACCAGTTTTCTTGGGCCCCTCTTCCTTCCAGGGATTTATCCCATGGAACTCTACTAAGCAGCTCCCTGAAGAGGCCAAAGTCTGCTCTCCTGAAGCCCAGGGCAGTGAGTTTGCTGTGCACCCTTCTCACTGCCCTAAGGATCTTGAACTCCACTCCTGTGCACTCTGTCCCATCATCCAAATCATTAAAGACATTAAACAGGACTGGACCCAGCATTGACCCTCAAGATACACTGCTAGTTACTGGCCTATAACTAGACTTTATGCCACTGATCACAACTCCCTAGGCCCAGCTGTTCACCTAGTTTTCAGTCCACCTCACTGTCTGCTCATCCACCCCATAATTCAATGGAAACTCCTTCTTGTAGACTGGGGATAAACAAAGACAAGATAATTTTTTTAAAAGACCCCATTCTGATCAAATGGTGCAAACAATGATTTAAACAATTTTTTTCTGTGCTAATAATCTTTCATCTCAGTGTATTGTTAGCATAATGACATTCTTCAATTACTAAATCAGCAGAGGCAGGTATCCAACAGATAAAAATGAAGGTGCAAGATAAGGCATTACAATGAGGAGGTAAATATTAGAAAAGCCAGTGTTAGAGGAAATTTATTTCTGAAGTTTCTTCTGTAAGCCTTCAACAGTCAGATGTCTCACAGTTCATTCATTCACTCTAACCACCATTTAAAACTAATTAGAAATGAATGAACCTAAAAGTTGAGCAGGAATTAGGGTGATGATAGAAAAATGCAGTCCTGGTTAGCTATACTCTAGTTTTAAATCATCTACTCAGACCTTCTGAGTTAGGCAGAATTCTAACAGGAACTTCATTGACTCGAGGGACATGTTGATAATTTGACCATTACACTTCTAAATCCAAACTTGCAAGTTAAAACATTGCTGTTCAATGACAGTCTCCACAGCATTTCCAAAAGCAACCAGGTAACTCCTTTCTGACCTGAGAGCTCCCTAAAAGCAGTTTATTTCACCATGTTAACATCTACAGCAGCCTAGATTACAGTATAGTCAAAATGAAGAGAAATAGGCACACGTAAGGTCCAATTCATCTGCTGAAGATGCTTAAAATAGGTCAGTCACTCCTTCAAATTGTCTCTGTGTTTCTACTTGCTTTAGAGGGAACTTCAGAGCCACTAACTCAGATCAAGATCTCTACAGTTAGAGAGACTGAATCGTATTCCCAAATGCCTTTGTTTTTTCTACTTTTAGAATCTCTGAAGTCCTAGAAAATAAATGTCAGCTTTTCTGCAAGCCCCACTGGGCTCTGCAAATGAAGGCAATCCGAGGGCAAACCTCTCAGTGGAGGTCCTAAACCAACAGGCATTTTCAACGAGGCATCTATGCACCAACAGGAATGAGGCCCTCATAAAACTAGGAAGAATTGCTTTCTGATGTGGTGGTAGAGGAGTTGCAGTTAGCACAACCTCCTATTGTAGTAATGAAATGGCTAAAGTACTTGTTCTAGAAGCTATAGACCAAGGTTCAGTTCTTCTCTAGTATGAATACCCCAGATAACTCTGTGGGGTTTTTTTAGGTTGCCTTTCAGAGTCATCTTGCACCCTCCCTGTACTGTTAAAAGATCTTACAATAACATCCACTGTTCAACTTGAGGCTAAGGTGTTGTGAATGAGTGGTTTAGGGTCGCTCAAAGAATTACTGTCAAAGGTATTAGTAGAAATGGTTTTAATATGAATTAATAAAAGTGCTACTTAACAAAGTTTGATGGCAAGGTTCACTCTATTACTTACTACATGAACGGGATACACACAGGAAAAATCAAATTGAAATCGAGCTAGGGTGATTTACATAGAGACCGGAGATGAAAAGGGGAAGGGAGGCCCTCCCATTGAGTCACAAGGCTCAGAGTAGATCCCCTTGCTTTCTAAACTCCTTCTCAGAGTTGAGTCTAGGTGCAGTTGGATCTACCCCTAGTCCCAGACTTGGTCAATGGTTTATATCTAAGAAATACCAGGAGTGGGGTATGTAACAGTAGGATTTAGCAGTACCTTTTCATTTAACAGCACTTAATCATTGACTAATTTAATATGTACAAAGTAATTCAATAGTATTTACTATGATCCTAACAGTAACTTAAATTATTGTAAGGTATTTGAATCGATTCACACACACATGCACACAAACACAAAGAGACAGAGAGAGAGAGAGATGTATAAAGGAATGAATGTATACAGAAATAAAGGTATAAAGATAGGTATACCTATTAGAAAGATTTCCCTTGAGTTCAGTGAAATACTCACTTCAAATGTCTTGGCATTTCTCAACAGACGAGGGTTGAGTCTCGAGGAATGAAGGATTTTCAGCCCAGGCTCCGTTGCCTGAATTCAGTAATGATCCTCCAAACTTCACAAACTTGAGAGTTTCATGAGCTCTGAGAGGCGTCCCACTCAGAGGGTGATGCTGGTTGCAGCCCCCTGTGGTCCAGGAGAGCTCAAAGGGTCTCACTTAGGACTGCTGTTTACAGATTCGCAAGATGATTGGCTTTAATCATTAGTAACTTTCCATTCTGGCCACAATTTCAGTTGGTAATTGCTGGAATTCTCAAAATTCCAGTAGTGATGAGACCATGTGTTGCTCAAGCTACGATTCAGATAAGTGATGTATCAAGTCCTGTTTTTCTCAAGTTACCAAGGCCTGTTTTGTTCGAGCTACCAAGGTCTGTTTTGCTCAAGCTTTCATTTAGATAAGGGATGCATGGAGACCTGTTTTTCTTGGGCTTCCAAGCACTGTTTTGCTTGAGAGATGAGGCTGTTTTCCTTGACCTTCTAGCCTTGGTCAGATGACAGAAGTTTCCAGTACAGTCAGTATTATTCCATCCTTAACTATGAGAGAGTTTCTCACAGTGTCAAGGGGCGCTTAACCACCCAACTCATTACACAAAGGCTAAGGCCTGAATTCCTGAAATTGTAGTGAGGCCCAGAGAGGGGGCAGAAAATGCACCACCACATAAGGGAAAGATTTAGCCCATTTATTTTCATACCTAAAGCAAGTCTTTGGTGAAAAATAGTAGCATAAGCCAGAGAAAATGATTCAGAGGTTCTGTTTTTTCAATACTACCTTAAGTTGCCTAAATTCAGTCAAAGTTCTTTGAATCAAAATTTCCTCCACATGTTTGAATATAAACAGAAACACTGTGAAGTGAATTGTAGTCTATTCACCTTCACCTAAGTTCTGTTAAAGTTCAAATACAAAGTTACATGTATGTGATGAACCTATCATCCATCAATGTTATTTGCACTTAGTAGTAAAACCAGAAGCTAAAAAGGAAACAGTATATCCATGTAAAATTAAGTTCAACCATGACCTAAATACGCCGAGTATAGTGCAACTACCTGAAACCAAATTTATTTTGATTAAATATATTCCAATGTATAAAAACAACATATCTCACCCAAGTCATAGGATTTCAGGAACACACATCTTTCATTCTAAAGTTCATCTAGTACTTACAACATAATAAAATGGAGTTTCTTCTTTCTCTTGTTCTTTTTTGAGGCCAATACAAAAATATTTGATTTGCAAAAAACCACTGCATGATCACTTTCTTGCAGAAGTTTAATTTAATCAGATTTAATTTTAAAGTTCATACATGTTTTAAAATACCTATTAGAACCATCAGAATATGGTCTACTGTCACTTTTAATCCTGTAAGAAAATTTACCTTCATTCCTCACAGGGAGAACTGAGTAGGAACTATTTTTTCCAATTCACTAGAGTATTTGGGATTTTAGGATAATTCCTAGATGGCAATGATACCTGGCACTGTAAGTCTGGCCTCTGAATAGCTAAATTCATAGGGTACATGAAGTATGAAAGTATTAAATCCCTCAGAGGAGGAATTTAATCCAGGTCTTCCACATCCCAGTTAAATACCCTTCCTACCTGGTCACTTATTATTCTGGGGTCTCACTTGTTCTCTCTTCCTTGCCAGATATTCTATCCAGGACCTGGGAAACCTTTCCAAAAGTATTTAATTGAAATGAATTTGTCACAGCAAGAAGGCTTAGTTTGAGGAAAATGGCCTTTTCTGAGCACAAAATCACTTTATTGAAACATTCCTGGTGGCTGTTTGTCACCATGTCTGAGACATTTTCATTATTATATGCAAAGATTTCTTATTAGCTTAACACACACACATTAAAAAAAAAAAAAAAAAAAAAAAAAAAAAAAAAAGAAAAAAAAGAAAAAACAGAGTGAAAGAAAAATCCATAGGGAAGTCAGTGGTGGTAGCAACTTTCCTCATGAGCAGAGCTTGCTGAAAATGTTGCCTCTGGTTTAGAATGCATGGCTCAGGTTATTTTTTATCATTTTTAAAACATTAAACTTGATATTGAGTTTTACACTGGGCACGATATGCACATAAATACATTTTAAGATTAGGTTTCTAACTAGATCTTCTGAAGAATGAGAACAAAATCCACAGTCTAATGTTTAAAACTGAGGACAAGGAAAGATTTAATTGTAATCCTAGTTCTGCTCAGAATTTGTTGTAGTGTCCTGGATAAATTACTGATATATTACCTTCCCCATCTGAGGGAAGAAGATGGTAATATGAAACACAGAAAGGTAGTGAGATGGATCATTCGCTGATGAGTCTCAAAGCAGTAAAATATTCACCTGCACAGCTCTGCAAAAATGTAAAATGTTATTCTAAAATAATTGTACCAATTATTAAATAGTATTAATATGGCATTTCTTCTGTCTTTAAAAGGGTATTTTAGGAACACAGTGTGAATGTAGGCACCACTGACCTCCAAAATGTCATTTTTACTAAATTAGACCTTAGATTTAGATGGGAGGCAATGTAATTATAGAAGATATTACATCACATGCAAAGTGTTGTCTTGTCTTTTATCAGAAAGAGACAGTAAAGTCATAACTACTGCATTATATAACTAGTTATGTAGCGTTGAACAGCACGGTGAGAAAGGTGCTTTTCAAATTGAATGAACATTATCATTTGCATCAGTATCAGTATACTTCCAGTAATCATGCTGTATATTTATAGACAGCAATGAAAATACAGTGCTGTTGTTACTTGATCCATCAAAAACTTTCACAATGGTAATGACAAGAACATTGTATTAATATCACTAACAGACAATAAAATGTACACCTTGAGACTGATAAATGTTCCCTATCATATTTTACTGTGTAATTCTAGCACTCAGCAGCCTTCAGCTTTTCTGTTATCGCTTGCAAATTACTCCAGGAACAAACAGTACGCATGTCTAATTTGCTGCATACTTATGGGACGTGTAAAAACCCAGAGAGCTTTTATTAAGAAATGCCACCATTACTTTTAGAGCAAACATAATCTATTTGGCAGTTGAACAGTGAGTTTCTTTGGTAAAGATACAGCAAATAAAGAGGACAATTAAAGCATCTCTGGTTAGTATTGCTCCAAAGTGGAAAATTTCCTTCCCTGCCTCTGATTTTGCAGAGCAGTTAATATTGCCTTACCTCTGACTAAACCATTCTGGAAACTAGAGTATCTGAAATTACATTGAATTATTTAATTGTGTGGACAGCAAGTAGTTAGTATCACTTCTAGACTGATCACATTTCTAGGTAGGCATTATTGTTCTATCTATGACATGACCAGAAACAATTACCAGGCCAATAAAGCAAGAGGTAGTGTTACATGGGATTGAAATCATGATTACTACAGTGACCTGGTTATGATGCAAATTAACTTTCCCTTTTTCTTTTCTTCTTTTTAATAATTCAGGCATCCTTTCTCTGAGTTTTCTTGCATATGTTCTGACTTTGCAGTCTTTACAGTCTTGATTCAGTAGTATTGCTAATATGCTCTTTCTGACACTTTTAAACAGCTCTATTGAAAATAGCTTGCAAATACTAATTCAAATGTACGCTGTAATGTAAAATTAAATGCTCTGAGCAAATACATTCTAAAACTGAAAAAGTTTCTTCTTTTTTTTTCTTTTTTTTTTTTTCCTTACCACCCTCAAGGCTCTGATAACATGATTAGTTGCATAAAACAGAAATTAATTGAACTGCTTATTTATGTCTGTTAAGAAAATACTGAAATTCACAAAAATACTTTCCACATTGCTAACCAATAAATATAAACCAGAAATACAAAACTGTAGGAAACTCTTATAATGGTAAAGGGCACAGAAGGAAGGAAGAGAGGAAGGAAAGGGGATAAAAAGGAAGACGGAGAGGAAGGTGAGGTGAGGTGAGGGGGGGAATTCCTTTGAACAGCGAGAGATTTTTAAAAACGTTACAGAAATCTCCAGTAAAGATACATTCCAGATTTATGTGTTGTTAACAATAGTGTACTATATAAGGGTTATTATATTCCCTAAAATAGAAAAAATATAAGTTTCTTCCTTAGTTCTATGCATTTTGTATTACTACAACTTTCTTTTCTGATTTCCCTCTCCTGTATAAATGTATTTCTTGTCACATTTGAAGTCTTGGTAGAATTTACTCCTGCTTTTGTTTTGATTCTGCTTTGAATTGAGTTTACACAATTCCTTTCTTTACAGACTTCTTAATTCCCCTTTTCCTCTAATATTCAGAGCCAGGTTAGTTAACTCTAACCCATATCAACCTATTCTCTGTCATCTTTAATTTCTTCAGTTTATCACCATTTTCTAAACAACTTTTATACACTAAAGGCTTCATACTGTCTTACTGCTGTAGTTTGTGGTAAAATCTGAAAGGCCGTATCAAGATCATACATTATTCTTCTCCATACACATTCTCAGACCTGGATGCCTATAACCTAAACAGAAAAGACAGCAAAGACAGTATTGTATGCTGCATTTCTAGAGGGTAAGCTTATGAAAACAATGATTAGATCTAAATACTCTGGGTGAATGTTACTGTTAAAGAAAGAAGTGGCACGGAGCAAGTGCAATTCTTCCAAGCAGAACCCTGAATAGGCCAAAGTCTGTTTGCCTGAAATCCAGAGTTGCGAGTATTAAGATGTTATTGAACTTCAAATACAGTCAAACACCAAGAACTGCTCTTCATAATAAAACTCTTTTTTTTTTTTTTTTTTTTTTTTTTTTTTTAATATAGCATTTTGGCAAGGTTCAATCTCATCTCACTGAACTTAAGTTTCAGGGAGCAGCAGGAGTGGGGTTGCTTTCCAAAGGAGAATGAGCTGAGAGCCCAGGGCAGCCCCAGCACAGGCTGCTCAGTGCCCTCACTGATAGGTGCAGAACTGCAGGATTTGAGCAGGGCAGCACTGGTGACAGTGCCAGGGGCCATCCACAGTGCCAGACAATCAAGGTAAGCAGTCATGTCCAGGGTCCACCAGGGTGACTAATCTGGAACAGCTGGATACAGGACCAGAGATGGGAGTAGGCAGAAGACTACCTGTAGTATAATTCTGAGGTCCATCCATGAGACAGGGGCAGAGATAGTACTGGATGCAAAGTCCAGGAAGATCAATCAGTAAATTAGGGCAGTAGGACACAGGGTGGAAGACAGACACACTCACAACATACCTCAGCCAAGGACTAGAGTCCTAGTCCTGAGCTGAAATGGGATCCTGGGCCTGTTAAGCAGGGAGTGAAGGGGTCCAACGTGAGCCTGGTCAGGGCCATTAAGACCTATTAGAGCACCAAGAGTTCTGACAGTTAGGAAAATTATTACAGGACTGTCATTGACAAAGCACCATCAGTAATCAGTGGAAAGAGATAGGTACTTCCAGAAAGAGTCCACATCTTTGGTGGATTCAGTCAAACTTGAGTTTTTTATCACTCTCTACTGATTCTGTCAGAAACCTGAGATGACTGCAGTGCTATTTTAGCTGATGTGAAACTGATCTGAAGGTTTTTTTGCGGGTTGTGCTCTAAGCATTTAATTTGTGGTTCCTTCTGGCCTAAATAACCTCCCTTTGCTGAGAGTGTAGTGCTTAGGACTCCAAGACCCAAGAGGTCTTTCTCATTCCTCTGTCCCTCTGAAATAAATTCATATTAGTTTCAACATAGTCAGCCTGTAGGAGAAGAAGAGAGAGCTCTTAATGCCATCCATAAATGACATATAATGTCCTTCTGAAATACTAAAATAACAATTTTGTCCTTAATTTAGAGAAGGCAATAAACTATCATGGAAAATTTAATGTATGCTGTTTCAAAGCTCAAAATAAACAGAGGGCTAGAGAAGATTTATCCCAAACTATTGCAAAGTTATGTCAGAATACTGAGGAGAAGTGGAAAGGAATAAAGGAGATAAGAAATACTCTCTCCTAGGCCAAGAAGAGATGTGTTAACCACTTCTTGGAAACACTGTACACCTCACAAAGCCTTTACGTGCCATGGAGTTATATTTTTCATTTGTGAAGAGAATGACTATATACAGATTGCAATCCAAAGACACTGAGTAACCAAGACACAAATTCGTCATGCAGGCAGTGTCAGAAAGAATTGATAGGGAGTATAAGACCATGAAATGCAGGAACGTACGTATTGATTCAACCAAATATCCTTGTAATCTACTCATTTGTCTCCCAGTGGCAACATAGCAGGTACATGTGGAAAAAAAGCATAACAATGGATCAAAAACAGCTTGTTATTTTTATGTCTGGTATATCACCTCTGCAAACAATGTCAGTTTCCGCAAAGAAGAGAGGATTTCCAGAGATGGATGTGTCTTTTTCTCTTTGTGTGTAATAACTATTTCTTCCATTAATTTGTCTGGTATTTGTTTTGAACCCCGTTGTGGGTTTTGGCATCCACCTCTTGTGACAATGACTTCCACAATGTAATTATTGATCTTTGTTCAAAAACTGTAAGTTAATTTCATTTGATGAAATAATAATTGCCTGCAATTCTCATGCTATTCACTGCTTTCATACCATTCATGATTTTACAAGTCTTCATCATGAAAATCTGTTTGGTCTTCTCTTTTCCACGCTACACACTCCCTGTCTGTTTAATTGCTCATCACTAAGAAGTTTTCTGTATCTCCTATCATCCTTGCCAAAGTACCTTTTCAAGTTTCATGTATTTTGAAGTTGAGGAAAAGAAAGCCTGAATAGACCTCTGCAAACAGTTGTAGATGTGGACTCATCATGGGATTATGCACTGATACAATGTTGTTTTCTCTTGTGTTCTTTAATCTTTTTGTAATAATTCTTATCATGCCTTTCTGACTGCCAGTGAGCACAGAGCTAACATTTACAAAGAACCATTCACCATGACAGCAAGAGTTCTCTCCTGAATGATAATAGCTAATTCATGTCTCAGTTTTGTGTATATATAATCAATTATTTTTTTACCTACATATTCATTATTTTGTAGTTATCAACACTGAATTTCATCTGACATTTTATCTTTCATCCATTCAATATTCTAGATGCCTCAGAGACAATTTACAGCTAGTAAAAACTAAATATATCCTGAAGAATTTTGTATTATTGTTAATTTTCATCACTTTACTACTTACTTCCTTTTCCAGATCATTTATTAATAGATTGAATAGGACCAGGAAATAATTATCTGGGGAGCTGCTTATTTTTTTTTCCTTACCCTTATTTCTTATCTTTTAACTAGTTTTTTATCCATGAGAGGATTTAACAACTTAAATCATGACAGCTTCATTTCTTTCAATCTTTCATACAAGTCATTGTCATTATACCACACTTCAATGCAATAATCTCTGAAATGGTCTATCGGTCTAAATATAAACACTATCTACAAAACAGGAAGTAACATGAGAAAAGAACACAAAATTTCACCTTGTAAGAATATTCCTTGAGACAATCATCTCCGTATACTTAGCGAGTTGTTACGGGAGAACTCTAGACAACAAGAGAGGACCTCTCTGCTCCCCTTCTCCTAGACTCACAAATTTACAGATGGTATTCCAACAAAAGTAATGGGAGCTGCCCTTTGACTTCCTTTCTGAGTAATGAGGATTGACCAAAAGATCAAGTTGGTCAACCCATTCTAGGTATAAGGAGAAAATAGAAGAAAACAGCTTCAGAGGGAAAAAGGATGGGTAAGAAACTATTACTACACTGTACATCTTGCGTTAGTCAAGAAGTTACCACAGCATCCTCCAGCTATTCTAAGACGGTGTTAGGTCTAGATTCTCCAGGTCATCAAGAAAAAAAGAGAAATAAATTATAATCAACAACTGTCCTCCATAGAAGACTAGGAGAACATGAGGTTACCCAGGTTGTGGAAGAGTTGAACCATGTGCTGCTACTGTTCTTACAGATGCAAGTAAGAAAATGCCTGACCTGTGAGCAGATCTATGGCACAGATCTTCGACCAGTAAGAACCAAAGGGCCAGTCACTAAGGAACAGGTGAGAAATTGAGCTATTTTCAACACATACTAGTAAGCAAACCAGGAAAATATTCAACCACTCCACCAAAGAGAATTTCATGACTAGTCAGCTTAAGGAAACTGAAATCTTTACTAAAACAGTTTCCATCTTCTTTGTTTCCTTGTATCCCATATTTATACTGTAACTGCTACAGTTCACTCTGCTCTTTACATAACCAGCAGCAGCTTGGAGACTAAAGGACATGCAAGCATTCACATTAGTAGAATGTTTGCTAATGTATTCCATGATCACAGACGACAATCTCTTTGTTCAGGGGATGTCTTTAGCTTTGCTTCCAGCTAGTCTCTCATATTGATCTTAGAGCAGGAGTCAGAGACCAAGATCAAAGAATATTTAAATGTGGTTAATAAAAAATCCTAGTTTAGGTGGCTTGCATTATTTATCTCATCCTTTATTCAGTCTGATGGAGCTCCTGGGTCATGGCGAAGTGGTTTTACTTTTCATCTTCATGGAAAAGTGAGACAAAATTCTTACTTACCCATTGGCAACAAAGTACTGCCATTTAGCTCAGCTAATGAGAGGGAAGAAACAAAGTGATAATTTATTAATTGATGATAAGAAACAATAAAACATTCTTTCTTGGCTTTGCTTCTCTGTATCTGGGTTTTTTTTTTCAGTTTTTATTTAGATTCTTTACATTCCTTCCTTCCTTTGTTCAGAACATGAACAATGTAGACATATGACACTGGATATGGCAAGAGGCAAAAATAAATACCAGGCACTTACATTAATAGTACCAGAAAGAATTTACAAGAAGACAGGATACATGAAAAATTCTGTCAACCTGGATAAAAATGTCTATAAATACACATGTACAAGATCTGACATTTTATTCCAGTGTATGACTCAATATAACCCTGCAACAATGAATGCCTTTCCAGTTCAAAAATGATCAAAACATTTAGAGCTGAATTCTGATATGCTTATTCCAACTTACTAGAAGTCTACTTCAAAAAGAAATCCATTGACTTAGAACAACTTGAGGAGCTAGTAACTCTTCAGAATAAATGGAAGCATCATTCTGCCAGTTAATTGCACAGAAACCTCATTCTGATTCTTTTATTCCTTCTCTGTTTTTAAGACCTGATTTCTACTTATTCCAGAATAAAAAAGTTAACGTATTGCTATGTCCTCACACATCAACTAGAATGGCTACAGCTTCTTTGAAAAGCACACAGTCTTTATTGGATATGTCAGAAAGAGAAAAATATACCATTTTCAGCTCTAACAAAAGAGCTTCCAGATCTTGCATAACAACATTTTTAAAGGTTTGCTTTTATGTGAGGAAAACACCTTCATTATACACATTTTGTTTAACATTTGAATGTTTTTTAAGCAACATTTCAAAGAGATTCTAAATGTGATTCAGTATGACAGAGCAGGTGGAGCATAAAATGAGTTATAGCAGAACAGATGAAGGGTCTATCAAAACCAGGATGCTTTCTCCAACAACTGCTTATACCAGATGTTAAAGAGAACTAAAAAAAAAATAAATAACTCACTAGCAAAATGCGTCAAATTAGAGTTGGAGCGGTGAAATAGAGAGTGCTCTTTGTGGAGCTAGGATGGGTTCTGTTATATCCTGAGCATTATGGATTGATGACCTTTATGGCTACTTAGACTTTTCCTAAACTATCTGCTTTGAAAGACTTTGGAAACAAAAGGTAAATATTCTAAACATTTTCTTACCCATCTATTCTTTCATATAGGGTAGTTTCTTCCATTACTGGCTCTGTTTTGTGCTCCAAGCACAGAGTCAACAGCACTGAATTCCACACTTCAGTTAGTGTATTCAGACATTTACCAAAAATAAAAACAGAAAAAAAAAGATGGAATTATACATGCTTAAAAAAAAAAAAAAAAAAAAAAAAAAAAAAATAAAAGACAGCTATGAAATAAATATTTACAGAATTGTAGTATATATTACAGAATTAGAAATACATTTACAGGTATTAGTCAATAAATTTATTTGTAAATGACTGAAGAAAAATAAAGTTTTCTCATATTTTGGATTAAAATGGCCTATAGTTAAGCTTGTTATTTCAGTATGTTGTTTAGTGTCCTGCAATATAGGAATGCAGTATTTGGAATAAGAGATGACCACTGTATGAATACAAGGCTGTAACTCACTGAAAGAACTCAGCGGATTTCATAAACTAGAAGTCAAAAGGTTGAATGATTTCTGAAGCACTGCAGAACTCAGAGACTGAAATATAGCTGGGCAACTAGTGGAGCGCCTTTTATTACTACTTATTATATATTGAAAATATTTATCTGATCCTGTGTTTTCCAAAGGTAAACATCCTCTCATCGCACTTTTGCCAAGCAGAACAGTATACCATAGGCAAGCTATGGCACTGATGGCTTCTGCTATATAACTCCATTAATGAGCCAGAATACAGGTATAGTAAGTGAGCATATGTATGTGCATATATGATGGTTTATTTATTTCCTCAGTACTTGGTCCCTTTGCAGATACAAAAAGAGGGTAAGACAGGTCTAGCTGTGATGGAAATTAGATTGACATTTTCACACCTTGGAAAAACCCTGAATGGTATTCACTTTTGGACTTTATTCTATATGAGTTCCAATCAAGTTTCAAGCTAATACATTTACATACTGTGGCCATAAGAATCCAAATCTGCATCTCTGGTGAACTACTGCCTGTAGCTGAGAAACAGCCAAAGGCAGAGACTCCTGCAAAATATAGCTAATATCACCGAAAAAAAATCCTTATTCATTTTGGTTAGGAAACACATTCTATCCTCAAGCTGTTTTTTAAACTTTGTTGTTATTTTTCTTTTCCACCGTCTTTCAACTTAACAGTACACATATGGAATTCCACAGTTAATCCAGACTTTTACTTATATAGCTGAAACAATAACAAGGTCCAAGGCTTCTGTGATTTCTTTCCTACACTCAAAAAGAAGTTTGTTAAAGTGAAGTTAAAATGGCTTGAAGTACAAGCATTTCAAGCATATGGTATACCTACTCAACCTGGTAGGCAGAAAAGATACAGTGTGGCCAAGCATCTTGAAGAATCCGCAGTTTTGAGAATGTGCAGAACTGATCTGTCTCAGCTCTCCCTGAAGTTGGAAGAACTGGCCATGCTTCAGAAAATCCCTTTGGATTTTAGATCTAAGAAAAAACAAGTAAAGGTACTAACTTTCTTATTTTGCACAAATACTTCTCATTCTGACTAATTAATCAATTTGCCTTTCCATTTTGAGGATGTTGCTAGTACTGATGAAGCATCAGAAGAAGTAATTAGGGAGAAAAGAAAGATAATTCCTATCCCACAGCGCCTCAAGGATGGCAGAAGTTAATTCTATTTGTAATGTTTCAATATGATTTTTAATATGAATAAAAGGAATAGGTCTGTTGGGAATAGTTTCCTCAGTTCTACAGACATCCAAACTTTTGGAATGTCTTTCAAAATAACCTTCAAAGAACAAAAATTTTTTGATTTGTTCTCAAAATTAAAGGGAATAATGGTTTTGTCTTTTCATCCATCTTTCTGTTAATGCTTTTTTCTGCTACTATTTTCTACCTACTATCTTCATTTTATAAGGGTGTTGTTGGCTGTTTCTGAAATGAAATATGCTTAGTATCAACAGATTCTGTGAAAAGCAGCAGTGTTTCTTCCTCTAGCAGATTAGGATTCCAGAGAAATAATCCATTGCTGCAAGTGCAAAAAGATAGCCCTATTATGCACAGTATGTATGGTATGGCATTGCATGACATACACCTTAAGATAGTAGAAGGTCTAAATGTAGAGGTGAGAAGCTTAGAGAAATGCTATCTGCATGAAGAAATATTAAATACATATCCTGCTTTTTAAAGATTTTTATGCATAGCAAATTAATGATGTTTACTCTTCATATTTCATATGAAGGACTGAAGGACTCTTTAAACTGGTATTAAAAAAAAAAAAAACAAAAAAACAAAAAAACAAAAAAAACCAAAAACAAACATAAAATGACCCAAGAGCTAGATATTGAAGCTATACGCACAGAAAACAGAGATTAGGTCAACTTTTTTAACATTGAGAGTGATTATCAATTGGAAGAAACTGAAGTAGCGGATTTGTCATCTCTTGATGACATCAAATCATGAAAAAGTGCCTTTTGGGAGGGTATGCTTTAGTGAAAAACAGCTAGGAAAAAGCTGCTTACAGGACATTTGGTATATTAGGATGAGGTTGAATAATTTTGTGGTCAATTCTGATGTTAACCCTTAAACATGTAAATAAATCTCTTGGTCAGTTCTGTGAGTATCTTGAATGTGATGGGCAATTCATGAGAATAGTCTTCCCTACTTTGAACAAGGTTATGCTTATTTAAAAGTCTTTCTGTTTTAGTGTTGTCTTTCATAACTGTAGCTATTACATCTCAGGGCCTCCCTATCTTTCAAGGTATTACATTTGCAACTGTGTCAAAAGAAATGTGTTTTTATCACCACAAACAGTTCTATGTAAATGAATATTCAATTGAATATTTCCAATTCAATATCCCATCACATTTATAGTCAAGATTAGATTTACTTTGCCAAAATTGTCATCTGTATCTAGCTTATAACATGGATATGTTTGTGATGCAAATTAAGTAGTTTTTGAAAGACTAAGTAATTTAATCTTAAGACTTAATTATGAAGACAGGCAAATTAGAGAAACTGAAGAAATACTGAAAAAGACATTCATCTCACTTAAATTTAACCATCTAAAAGTTAGACATTTTATACACTCTCATTAGGTTCTTTCTTTAGTTAGTGCAAACAGGTAATTCCAGAGATCGGTTTATTCCTGTGTATTAATACCCTTAGATGGAATAACTCAGCCTCTGGAGTGTACCCTTGTTTCCCTCTGTCAGCTGTGGAAGCTTTTGGTTAGACTAGGTACCTGCATTTAGTCAGTTCAAGTTAGGCAAGATAAATGGTATCTCAGCACTTCTTACTCACTTCTTCCCTTGTATTCAACATTGTTTTGACAGTGCATGTTTTCTGTCTCTCTTAGAAATACAAATCTCAGGGCAGAAACTTTGACAGCTGCCCAGCTACTTTTCACTTCTTACCAGGAATAGAGAAGCTGCAACTTCACCACAGTGTTCTCTCAGGCCACCCATCTACTTCTCTGCTGAGCTGTTGTGGAGCATTGGGATCTTTGGACAAGACATAATGCTTAGGGAAAAAAAAAAAAAGAAAAAAAGAAAAAAAAAAAGAGAGAGAGAAGCTCCTTTTTACTTTTCCCATCTTTCTTCTATAAAGAAAGGCTTTTACCGGCGATAAAGAAAAGAGGGAGCAAAGAATTTCCTTTTCCACCCTATCCTTCTGTCTGGACAGGGAATCACCTATGTCCAAATAAGATGGCATGAAAGACTAGGAATAAAAATGACAGTAAAAGAAAATAAGCCTACCTGTACAATACAAAAGTGTATGAAAGAATAGCATCGTGTAGGAAATACATAAAAAGGAACAGTGAATTTATATTATATACCACTCTTTTATTAGCATGATGTAACCATATGACCATGGCAAATCTTCCTCCTCTTTTCTTCCCCACTGAAGTACATAGAGGCAGGGATTTGCTAAGATGTGGCAAAGCTCCTCTCTCATTAGCACTGGGTAACAGCCAGTGCACTTGTGGTGCAACTGGTCTCCCATTTGGATCACAAATCTGTCTTCCCTTCTTTAAATAAATTTATTTTCTAAAGGGTACAGTCTGTCTGCTTGTGCAGTTCTGTAGGTTGTCAAAGAGAGCAGGAAGCAGGACTTAACGTTCCGGTTCAACTCTTGGTCCATAACTGCTTGAAGGGATTCGCTCTCAGGACTTAACACAAGATCTGGTTTTCCCTTTTTCACTGAGAAAAGATCAGTTTTCCAGGTAATCCACAGGATAGCCTAGTGACTGATATCATTCGTGCAAGGATATTGGGGTAACTGCAGTCAAGACTGCCGTACCTACTTTGAAGGATTACTTGATGTGATCTTGGGCAACTTGTCAGTCACTATTAACACATTGTTGGGATTCATCAGGATGCCCAGGAATGCTTTTGTTCACGACAGAAGAGTGAAAAATACAGTTTAACAGACAAGTCTGTATTTTATGTAGGGCTAATCCACATAGATTGGAAGGATTATATGGATGCCGATATTCGTGCCAGCTACTACAAGCCTGTAACTTCCCATGTTGACTAACATAAGGCAGCAGTTGAAACTGGGATTGCTAAAGTATTTACCACTCTGACCTGTCCGTGTTGATACTCTTCAAGCTCCCGAACTGCTGCAATTTACAATTTAGTGCAATAAAGTAAACAGGAGCCAACTGTAGCTCCTTCTAATGTGCCAAGCTAGGGTACAGTGGCCATTCAGAAACTTCTGCATGTTAACTCATCCATGTTTCTGGGGAGTAAAATCAGGGAAGAGGGCAGGTGATAGCCATTTCACTCATGCACAACATGCAGTGCAGTATGAGTTGATACAGTGACAGATACATCTTACCCATGTTAGACATAAAAAAATTGGATTTTTAAGTCTGAGCAGTCCTTGTTATCAGAGAGAAATAGGCACTTTCAACGAGTGATTGAAATCACCCTTTGTTGCCAAGGTCACCAATGGAGACATTTACAGAGCAATTCAGAGCACCCAGTTAAATGAAACTCCCTCTCTCCCAGCTCCACCAAGGTTCTTTTGTATATGAGATTATCTCACACATGCGAGGAGCAGGAGGAAAAGAGAGAAATCAATATTGTCTTCACAAGCATCTTTTTCCAGGAATATTTAGTAAGAATGTTCAGAAACTACCATGCGTTTTCTTCAGAAGTATACATGTAACTGAAACGATTAGTATGCAGGTATGAAAAGAATATTGTTATGTAACTCAGTTTTTTTATTTTATTTTGTTAAAAGTGCTATATTAAACTTTAGAAAAAATACCTTCTGATGTCTTGGAGATCAGTTTCTTTCTGTTCCAAGTGCTTCCCAGGTGGGTGGTATGCTTAATAGAATATGCTTAAAAAGAAACTTTTCTCAAGTACAGCATCATTGCATTTTGTAAACCCTTGAAGTGTAAAACTTAAATAAGCATTTCTATTCATTAAAGTTTTATACAATTTTTAAGTGTTTTTCATTAAAATAGTCTATGGTGTTTGAACTGATGCACGTTTGGAACACTTCAATATTGTTTTTATTTTGCTTTGTTCTTCCTAAGGGAACTTTTTAATATTACAAAAATTAATTTTTTGGTTTTGTTTCAAATAATAAATTAATAATCAATAAATAATAAATTATATTAAATAATAAATACTAATTTAATAAGACTAATAATTTTATCATTAATTTATTAATAGTTAGTACTTATTAATAAATTACTAATACATATTTTAATAAGTAACAGTATATTATCCATACTGAAATAATTCCTTAAAATACAGGCTCATCTTAGGAAAACTTTGCAACTGCTTTATGTATCACAACAGTGATATAGGATGAAAAAGCCTCAATTGTCTTAGATAATGAAAAAGCATTTGAGGAGGAGGCTAATAATTATCCTAATTAGATTTGATCAGTATAACCTGCTGAATAGTCTTTAATGATCACAAGTGCTCATGACCCTAATTCTATTCACACCATCAAGGTTAAGAAAGGGGTCTAAGTAGGTCTGTAGAAGTCTGGAGGATGTTTACCCCTTTCATTTTCTATATTTTCACAGATATTACTCACTTTCAAAAATCTTGAATGAGAAGGCAGAGTCAGATTCACCAACACATTTCAGCACTGTTCTAGTGGTGGCAGACAGAAACATAATTTAACAGGACATTCATACTAGGTTTGTAACTGTATAACGACAACTTTAAGCAAAGAAGAATACTGGTTTAATGGGCATTGCGTTAGCTCGGAAATTAGGAGATATGTATCGTACCTCAAAGATTTCCATGTGACCTCCAAACAAGTCATTTATCTGCTCTTCAGACCACCATCTATAAAATGGGATTAATAGGTTTTTGTTACCTTACAAGAATACTGGGAATTATTAGTACATCTTCTAGACTTGTAAAAGTGGAATGCTTTAGGTAAGACACAGCATCTCACAAATCAAGTTAGATAGCTCCTGGGCTGGAGCTGACTCATGACTGGGCAGCTCACTGTTGGAAGAGCCAGTAGACAACTGCCTATATCTGTGTATATAGACACGTTGATGTAGATAGGCACCCTTAGTCTGTGGCAAATGTTCCCAGAGTCACACACAGTTAATTAACTTATGTTTTCATTGTGCAGTCTATCTGCCAGGGATCTAGAAGGCAAAGAAAATAGAGATATCAAGAGAAGTCACCATTTTCCAACATGTGACACAAACTTAAATTTCCTTAAGTATAGGTACAGCAGCTGCAAGCAAGCATGGTAAAACAAACAGTTTAAGTTATGTATTGTTACCTCTGACCTTGCTTCTTCAGTTTCAGA
>NW_009598494.1:32431-124160 GCF_000690535.1 Cariama cristata | reverse complement strand
AGTAATCACTCTGAAGAAAAAATAACAGAATTAATTCATCTCAAGGGGTTCCCCAACCATCTTCCTCTGAAAAGCCACCACTGACATGATCATGAAACAACATGAAGGTTTAACAAATGGTAGCCCTGATTCATTGTAATGGTCTCCAGCAGACAACAACCACCCATTGGGTCAGATCTAAAACAGGCACCATGGTTCTCTCTGACTGCCATTCTCTTTTTTTCGAAAAGCACCACAGCTGTAAAAGGAAGCATTTCAAGAATTGCTCTCTCTACCTCAACATCTTGGGATTTTAAGAGAAAGTGTTCTATTTTTCAGAAGTATCAGTGGACAGCTTAACAGAGCACAAAAGTCATGTTGTCTAAGAATGAAAATACCTATATTAAATGACGTTTTAATATTAGCTTTTGGTATGGATTGATTTCATGTGATCTTTGCAAAGGAAAGCTCTGGGAACATGGTGTAACAAATTCATCATTACATTATATTAGCAGTTCTTTCTGTAATTTCAGAGAAACAATTTTTTAATGTTATTTCAGAATCATATGTGGCAGGTGCATACTCCTCCCCGACAACACCAGAAACTTCACAACTGGTGGACCTCTCAGTTGGAGGACAAGAAAGGAGGGGCCCCTCAGCTGACAGACAGGGGTCTTTTGACCAATGAAACACCTCAGTCAAGAGAAGTTTCTAGACCACTGATCATATATGACCACAGATCAGATTCGACCTAAGTTATAAATGGAGCCCTGCTGAGGGACCATGTTGAGTAGGTCCTCCTTGGAGCAGTGGGTCTGCAGTTGGGGACTCTCCCCTTGGGTTGGGATGCGGTCTAAGGAAACTCCTCGACGTTGAGAGCTCTCATCTTATAAGTGAGTGATTCCGCATTTTGGATTATTGTTCAAAAGTCTGGGGATCCCCTGAGCTGTCTAATTGAATTCTATGTGGTATCCTGAACCTGTAGTTTAATGTTTGTCGGAGTGTGAAGTGATTTTGATTATGGGTACATCTTCCTTTTTTTATCCTTTTTATTCTGAGTTTCAACTTTGGTTAGATAAATAAATTCTCCTGTTGAGTTTGCCGTCTGCCTGGTTTGATTGCATACGTGTAATCCTTTAGACATAAACTATTGACCAAGTCTGGGACTAGGAGCGGATCCAAGGGTATCTAGACTACTCTCTGAGAAGGAGTTTAGAAAGCAAGGGAGTCCTCTCTGAACCTTGTGACTCGACGGGAGGGTCTCCCCGACAGTTTTGTTTAACCTTGTCCCCTACTCAGCAAATACTGCTGTGCTTCCATGATGTCAAAAAAGGGAGGGAGGAGCCTTATTACAACTATCCAGGGCCATGTATGTCATAGCTACATCAGGCTTATTAGGCCAGTAATCCCCTGAAAAAACTAGCACACAATAAAAGTGAAAGATAAGTCAGAGCAGAATTGAAATAAAGAAACAAAACCAGTTGTAATGGACAAATAGGATTTGCATGAGAGTACACTAGAATACCTCAGGATAAGGAAGACAACCCTTAAAAGCAGCAGGAAGCAAATTACACCATCTGTTAAAAAGAACTGAGCCTTTTCAAAGTTCCTTTAGGGCTGCACATAAACACTGTCTCAAGTGCCTTTTGCAGTATGTCTAGAAGAACAACCCACTGAGACCTATAATCTCTAGTCAAAAGTAATTATTATAAATACATCTGAAAACATAGTTGAGCTTTCAAAATCTCACCACATATGTTCTACTGTATTGCAGAGTTCTCACTGATGTCATGATCTACTAAGCTTTAGACAAGGAAGTTCAAATAAATTTAAGGTATCTGACTATTTTGCAAATTACATATAAAGCACACAGTAATGCCAAGACAAATTCAATCATATCTTTGTCAAGGTTTTTGCAAGAAAGAATTTCTTCCAAGATTCAAACCAACAGTTAAATTATCTACATATCAATATCTAATCTGTGTACAGCATATAGATGAAAACCAGCCTTAAATTTGAGTATATATGCTGTCTAAATAAAAATAGAGAGAGTGCAAAAAAATATGGTAGAGAATTTTTGTACTAGGTCCCACAAGAAAATATTTGAGAAAAAGTAAGGTAGAAAAAACTGTGGTGTTTTTTTTTGTTTGTTTGTTTATTTGTTTGTTTGTTTTTCCTTAGAAGAAGGAGTATGACTAAAGGAGCTTTCCAGCCAGGCAGAAATACAACTACTTTATCCTTGGCCTGAATCACAAGGTCAAATTCCTCAAAATGTGCTTGGCAGGTAGTATACAGTGGAAAAAAAAAATTAAAAAATATGTATATGCATACACTAAAGCAATCAATGCAACTACATTAAGATTTTGGAATCATAGCGTCCTACCTCTGCTTGAATGTTTGGCTTCATCCTTTGAATTACTAAACATCCTGAACTTCAAGAGTAAACAAGTGTAACCATGTAACCCTGTGATAATGTATTGTCATGACTATTAACAGACCATAAGCTTTATACTGAGTTTGCACAGTCTCAAAACTGAAGCTTGTCAGGCTTATTCTGTCTGAACTCACTTTGACCAGCCTACAGCTATGTTTTACTTCATTTAGCTGTGACAGCTTTTTTTCTAACTGAGTGGGTAGTGATAGATAATTTGTTTTAATTGTGTTTATCTTTGTATGGTACAAATATAGTTTTGTATAGATAGTGGTAACAAACAGTTATTCTATATATAAAGAGATATTTACAACTATGCCATAATGATGTAGTGTAGAGAAATAGGAATCTGGTACGATAACAGAGGCCTTGAGAAGTGGGGACACAGGATGCAGAGCAGAGAAGTGCAGATATGGGATGATGAGGGACATAGCACAGCCACAGGCTGGCACTGGAGACCCCACAACTATACACGACTCACCCACAGTCAGTTATAGTAGTGCAGACCTGGAGCTGGACAAATCTATGGGTAACAAAGAGGACAACAGTAGCTAACATACCTAAAAGGCACCATGTAGAGTACATTTGGATGTAATATGGTGCTGCAGACCAATGAAGAAAGAGAAAAGATGTAAAAGTGTGCTAGAAAACACATGAAAAGGATCTCAACTAGATCCTACAGTGAAGAAGAAGAAACTATTAAGATGAATACCATAGTCCTCCCAGTGAAGGATTGCAGGTGCTGACAACTCCCATTATTATGAGCAGAATGAAACTGTCGACTTTAGGACCCTGAAGAGGAGGGGGAAGAGTAAGTATAACACTAGGAAAAGGATTAAAAACTAAAGAGTGTGTGTATAACTATATTAACTATGTTACTGAAACCTTTTCTTCATGGAATTATTCATTCTCTTTCTGTAATAATTACTTTTGAACTATAAAATTATTCTTGGACTCTTAGGATTTCAATTTGACAAACAATAAGTCTTTTAGCTTTAAGTATAAGATACACTCCTTCTTTGCCCATAAGCAGGATTTTGACAGTAACACAAGACAGCTTACAGTATGAAGACCTTGTTAAGAAGTCAATGTTTGACTGTTGGGTGTCACTTCCTATGTTTTATTACAGAAACAAAGTGTACTATGTATGTGCAAACTCAAGGGGAAAAAAACATTAACCACTACTTGTTTAACATAAATTCTGTATTTCTGAAAGAAGACCAGAGGTTTCCTTCGCTATTTTATGTTGGTAACTTCTATAATGAATTCTCATTATTTTAAAATATATTTTTCTTTCTCTCCCTATCCCAAACTCCAACTGGTCTTTCTCACTACAGAAACTTCTCTTGGAAAGAAACAATTCTGCAGGAATATCTGATCTCTTCATAGAATTGTTAAGGGTTTTCAATTGTATAAGTGATTGAGATTTAGAGGAAAACTTCCCTTGGTGGTACATAAATTGTGGTGCTCACCTGCACTCATACTATTAAAGCCACTGAGATTTGCATCCTTCATTTCAAAGTGACATCCATACTAATAACCTGTGAATGCTTTATCCCACCACAACCAAAAAAATTCTAATCACTCCTTTGTGTCTAAATTGGGTAGTTACAGCTCTGAAATCATACACTACTGAGTGCACACAACATAGATTTCTTGATAAAGACAGAGTAAATGACACATAATAATTTTTCAAAATATAAGGACACTTTTAACTCCAGTGACCTCTATAATTTAGGTAAATAAGTTTTTAAATTATTTTAATATAGATTTAAAATGTTTCCAAAGCCTTAGCCTTTTTGTAATGAGGTAGGCAGTTAGGTATCCTTGATTGTACCAGAAACTCTGTCACGGTTAAGGATGGAATAATACTGAGTGTATCAACAACTTCTGTCACGTGGCTAAGGCTAGAAGCTCGAGCAAAACAGGCCTTGGTACATCTCTTATCTGAATCATAGCTCAAGCAAAACATGGTATCATTACTACTGGAATTTTTTTTTAGAATTCCAGAAATTACTGACTCGAATTGGAAATTTACTAATGATTAAAGCCAATCATATTGCAAACCCATAAACAGCAGTCCTAAAGTGAGACCCTTTGAGCTCTCCTGGACCACAGTGGGCTGCGACCAGCATCTCCCTCTGAGTGGGACACCTCTCAGAGCACACGAAACTCCCAAGTTTGCAAAGTTTGGAGGATTGTTGCTGAAAGCAAACAACGAAGCCTGGGCTGAAAATCCTTCATTCCTCGAGACTCAACGCTCATCTGTTGAGAAATGCCAAGACATTTGAAGTGAGTATTTCACTGAACTTGAAGGAAATAGATATACCTATCTTTATACCTTTATTTCTGTATACATTCGTTCCTTTATACATTTCTCTGTCTCTGTGTTTGTGTGCATGCATGTGTGAATCGATTCAAATACCTTACAATAATTTAAGTTACTGTTAGGATCATAGTAAATCCTATTGAATTACTTTGTACATATTAAATTAGTCAATGATTAAGTGCTGTCAGATGAAAAGTACTGCTAGATCCTACTGCTAACTACTCCATTCCTGGTATCTATTAGACATACACCATTGACCAAGTATGGGACTAGGGGTAGATCCAGCTGCACCTAGACTCAACTCTGAGAAGGAGTTTAGAAAGCAAGGGGGTCTACTCTGAACCTCATGACTCAATTGGAAGGCCTTCCTTACCTCTTCCCCTTTTATCTCCGGTCCCTGTGTAAATCACCCTAGCTCAATTTTGACTTCATTTTCCTGTGTATACCCCTTTCATGTAGTAAGTAATAGAGTGAACCTTGCCATCAAACTTTGTTAAATTGCACTTCTCTTAATTCATATTAAAACCATTTCTGCTAATTCCTTTGACAGTAATTTTTTTGTATGACCTTAAAACCACTCATTCATGACAGGACCTAAAAAGATCATCTGGTCCAACCTTTCACGGGAAAGGGAGACTAGATGAGATTATCTAGCACCCTGTTCAATTGCATCTTAAAAAACTCCAGTGATGGAGATTCTATCATATTCCTGCAGGAAGTTGTTCCAGTGAACAATTGTTATAACTGTTAAAAATTTCTTTCTTATATTGAGATGAAACCTCTCTCAGTGCAACTTGTGTCCATTGCCTCTTGTCATCTTCATGTGGCTACTTGTGAAGAGACAGTCTCTGATCTCTTTGTATCTACATCTTAAGTACTAGAATACTGTGACAAGATCTCGCCTGAGCCTTCTCTTCTCTAGGAAGAGAAGACCTAGCTCCTTCAGTTGCTCCTATGTTTCTTCATATACCAGATGAAACAACATCACTGTCTGAAAAACATAAATGATGATATACTTGCCTCCAGAAATAAATGTATTATAAGAAATATGTGTGAAGTCTAGCAAAGATTCAATAACATTAAAACTATAAATATGAGAATGACTTATTATGAACCATTTCTTTAATTATTTGACATTCCAATAAAATGTCTATGGTATCTGATATTTGAACTTGTAATTTTGACTGATTTCTGCCAAAAGTATTCCTTATTAGATGATTTTCTATTACATTAGGTCTCCCAGATTTCAAGTATTTTTTTCCCTCAAGAAATTTACAATGTCATGCTACTTAACCTCTCACTGCAAAGATGTATTGGAACCATAGCAACACTCCTCTTTGAACCTTTGCTTGATGTTCCAATTAAAAATATCACAAATCCATTTTTCTTTCTACTATTTTACAATAACTACATGCAATCATGCAATTTGACATTGTTTTTGACTGTGATTTGTTTATGGAAACTGTATCTATTGTGGTACAACATCTGTTTTTCTGTCAAGTCCTGCTAATACCCAGTTTTTCAGCTGCATTGATTCAAGCACTAAAGAGGTCAAACTCATTCAGTGGTCATCTGCATTAACACAGTCCCAAATTCAAGGTTTTTACCTTGTCTACAAATCACAAAAAGAGAGCCCTATTTGCTTTTGGGTACCTCTCATAGGAAAATACCAGACCAGTATACATGTGTCACTAAAATGTGAAATATGTTTCATTTAAAAATTCCTCCTCAGAATGTGTTTTGCTGAACAAAACATATAAACCTCATAAAAATTTATAGGTTTATGAGAAAAACTAACTCCAAGATGTTGCTATGCTCTTTCACACAAACAGACTGCTGGCAGCTAATCTCTCTGATTATTCAAAGATGGAATTATAGTATGAATTACTGATGGGCTCATAGGTTTGGATTCCCCACTTCAGAAAGATGAATTCTTTTATGTTCTGTGACAAATGACCTACCTATCTGTTTGGTTGTGCAGTGGAACAAGCACAGAAGCTGATGGCACTGCTGATACTGGTAAAAAGTGATTTTAAAAAAACTTCATCCACCCTGAGTGCTAGCAGATTGTCTCAATATAATTAACATTATTTCCTTTGTCTCAGCTTTATACTTTGTTTTCATCCATCATAGCTTTAGAATATGAGGGGAAGGAAGAAAAATAGGATCATACTTTGGTGGGGAGCCTGCCAAATCATCACAAAACACATGCACAAAAATATTGGTTGAAAGGTATAATTACAGCTATGGTCAGTGAAATTTAATGAAATTGAGAATGTCCTTCATCAGCCTCAAGCTCATATATTTTTTTTAAAGTATATGTAAGGTTATGTAAGAACTACATTAAAAATATTCCTTAGAATTGAAGAAATATGTGTAGAGGCCAGATTTTCAAGGTCTTGTATGTCTTCTAGATGTCCATGAGGTATTAAATAAGGACTCAGATCCATTGAATATGTAAAAGAAATGAGCAAGTACTCACAAGTACCTAAGCACCACTTCTGGTAATGACATAGTAGTGTTGATGGTTTGCCTTACAATGGCTTGTCATTTTCTTCTTTCAGAGTGGAATTCATTTCCCTCTTCTTGGTCTATATTAACCTACTTATGTAAATAAAAATTAAAAATAAACTTCCAAAATTTCCAAAGAACCTGAGGTTGCGATACATTCACTGAGTATTTTCTGCCAGTTAAACAACTATTGCAGTTGATCAAGGAGGAATTTTGAGATAGCCTCAAAGGAAAAATATGAAAATTACTCCAAAAACATGTTGAAAAATTGGAGACTTGATAGGTAGGCTACGGCAGGTATAAATTTACTTGTATGGTCTGCATTCTTTTTTTTTATCTTGCTCTTCAAGGGGAAGAAGCTGGAGAGGGGAGGGAGATCCCCAGGAAGACAGTGATTTTGTTAGATGTTGTATCAAAATCTACATGCAAGAGGTGTCAAAGCAGCAATTCATGGGATACATCTAATTTTTGTAATTTTTCAGAGCTGTCTCTGCATCCAGACTACCTTTCTTTAGATATAACATTTTTGTACAGAATATTTTTGAGTAAAAAAATTAACCCTACACCCAAGTTGACCTACAATACTTATGTAGGCCTGTAAATATGGGTTTGCCTTTGGATTAACAAGCCACAGATTGTACTAACTCTGCAACGCCTCTGAGTTTTTTCAGATTTCTTTTATCTGGGCTGATTTTGGGCTTTTCTGGCACTTCATTTTAGCTTGCTTAGCTGTAACAGTCATTGTCCACTAGTCAGCTGAGTATTACCTATTTTGTTTTAGTTTTGCTTAGCTTTGAACAATTTTGTGTAGTAGGTGCAACATCTAGTGTTATAAAAACTTTGATTCATTTCTGTTAAGTAACAAGTATTGATAAAAGGTATTCTGTGTAGAATCTATTACTCTGAAATAATGATGAGATGTAGAGGAGTAAAAGCACAGGATGATAGCAGAAGCCTTGGACGTACGAGCACAGGACAATACCAGAAGCCTCAGGGCTAAGAACAGGATAGCACTTGTTAGTTAATGATCATCAAACGAGTGCAACCTTGTGAGCTGCATAGAATTTGTTTCAGGGATTAACAAAGAAAGGAAAGAAGTGGTACTGAGATTATGTAAACCACACCATGTATAGTAAATGTGGATGTAGCATGAAATTACAGATCAATGAAGAGAGAACAAGGTGTTCTCAATGTGTTAAAATAGCCTGCAACGGTGAGGAAGAAACTCCCACTACCAACATCTGGATTCCCACACCAGGGTCTGTACCCTGGTGAAGGAGTTGAGATGATTACAACTCATTATAACACCCTCAGAAGAGCATTGGTTATGTAAACAAAAACCCCTAGAAAAGGTGTTATACAAAAGTCTTTGTATAATGATGTTAATAGTATTAATAATGATTTTTTTTCTTCTGGATAAAGTGGATAATTTAGACTAAATTTAGACTAAAACTCTTAGTATCATTGTGCTAGAATTACTAATAATAGCTATTACATTTTGACTTTTGCAGATTTATATTTTAATTAGACTAAGAGTAACTTCTTGGCTTCACATAAAAGATGTGCTGCTTCGGCCACAAAGACTATACAAGTTGTAACATAAATCTGCTTTTCGCTGGCACAAAAAAAGTTCACGCTCTCATTGTGGAGTTTCATGAGCTAAGAAAAGACATTTTCTGCTCTTTCAAACTGTAAGTTTTCAGCAGTCTGTTCAACGAAGAGAAGTTTCTAAGATTTAAAGAAAGACTGCTGACAGAAATCATTAAAATGTTGAGCAAAGCAACTATATATGGGTCATCCCAACCCATATAGTTATTTTTAATGGTTATTTTAGCTCTTCAATATAGTTATTTTCTAAACCTTAAGGGCCATGATACTCTGAAAATGAAGCTCATATAATGGTAGTGAAACCATGTCAATTCTCACAATGTAGTATCTCTCACAAATACATGTTTGGAGTACTAGCTTGACTCAGTTTGTAACATTTTGAGTCGGTAGGACTTATGAAATTCTTCAGGAAAGGATGGAACTTTTTTAAGACGATAGCTGGAAATTATCAGTCCAAGGAATTTTAGATAATATTAAACTTATTTTCCTTCTATTCCTTAACATTCCAGTTATGAAACTGATTCCTAAACGGAAAATACCCAGATTATTTTCTGATTGAAGAAACAGAAGTGTCATAAGTAAACTGCTGGAAGAAAATTTGTTGACTCTGTACAGCAGACTTTAATTTTCTCCATCACTTTTACAAAAAGTAATTGCATTTGCATGTATATATACAGCAGTTTTTGTGAATAGTGAGGTAATATACCTTTGTCTCTTTCATTTGATTAATTGCTTCAGTGGCAGGTCTTTGGCTAGCAAATCTCATGAACATTGCCCCATGCATTATTTGTAAGTAAAATGAATTCATATCATAATACACACAAAAAAAGACAGAGGAATGAGATATAGAAGCGCTAGGTCACAGGAAATGTGTTATTGTGGCGGTGATTCCCATTCCCCTACCCATTTTTCTGGGCCTTGCTATGATTTCAGAAATTTGTGCCTTAGTCTTTCTGTAATGAGTTGCGTGATTAAGCGCCCCTTGATTGCACCAGAAACTCTCTCGCAGTTCAAGATGGAACAATACTGACTGTACTGGCAACTCCTGTCGCCTGGCCACGGATGGGAACTCGACGAAACAGGATTTGGTACATCTCTTACCTGAACAGAAATGACAAAGCAGGCCTTGGAGGCCTGAGCAAGGTAGGCCTCGGTGCATCCTTTAGCTGAATCATAGCTCGAATACCACTTGAATTGTGGTAAGAATGAAAATTCATGATGACTAAAGTCAATCATCTTGCGGACTTACAAACAGCAGTCCAAAGTGAGGCCCTTTGAGCTCTCCTGGGCTGCAGCGGGCTGCAACAAGCACCTCCCTCTGAGTGGGACGCCTCTCAGAGCTCGCGAACTCTCAAGTTTGCAAAGTTCAGTGTATCGTTGCTGAAAGCAGACAATGAAGCCTGGGCTGAAAATCCTTCACTCCTTGAGACTCAACCTTCATCGGCTGAGAAATGCCAAGGCATTTTAAGTGAGTATTTCACAGAACTCGAGGAAATTTTACTAATAGGTATACCTACCTTTATACACTTATTCCTTTATATATTTATACATTATACAGCTATTTCTTTATACATGTATTTCCTTATACATTTATTGCTTTATAAACATATATCTTTATACATTTATTTATTTACATATATATTTTTATGAATTGATTCAAACACCCTATAATAATTTAAGTAATTTCTATGATCATAGTATTTCATAGATGTTAAATTAATTAGTGATTAACTACTGTTAGACGAGGGTGCTGCTAAATCCTACTGCCAACTACCTCACTCCTTATATCTATTATACATAAACCGTTGACCAAGTTTGGTCGATCCAGCTGCACCTAGACTCGACTCTGAGAAGGAGTTTAGAAAGCAAGGGGGTCTACTCTGAACCTCGTGACTCAATGGGAAGGTCTCCTTTACCCCTTCCTCTTTTACCTCTGATCTTTGTGTAAACTACTATAGCTCGATTTTAACCCTCTTTTTTTTCTTCTTTCTTGTGCATCTTTCTTTCATGTAGTAAGTGATAGAGTGAACCTTGCATCAAACTTTGTTAAGTCACCTTTCTATCAATTCATGTTAAAACTGTTTCTGCTAATACCTTTGACGGTTTGATGGTGATTCTTTGGGTGACCTTAAAACCACTCATTCATGACAGTTACACAGCCAGAAGTTGAATACTGATCTCTTAATCCAGTACCTCAGCCACAACCCCATCCCTTCATTTCTTTAGAGATCCTCAGAAAAGCAGATTCTAATACAACAAATTCCTGTTATGTAAAGGGATATTTCTTTGCGTATGTATGCATATTTGTTTCTTTTGCAGACAGTTTCTTATCTGTTCAGGTATTCATTCAAAAACACTTTATCCCAGAAATTAAATTACTTGGTGGTTTCAGAAAACCTAGAGAAGATGAAAATGTATACAATACAAATTCAAATCTTAAGTGAAAACTCAGATAATTTCATGATCAAGCTTCACCTGATACTACATCAAAACGTGAAAATGAATTGCATGTGATTCAAAAGCATGCTATAGTCAATTATATCAAATTCATAATTAATCATCTCTGCTGGTTGTTTTCCATTAGTTTGGGGGTTTTTTTTGATTGGAGTTTTTTTCAGCTGGTCTAGATATCTCACAAGTACCAAGACTTGTGTTCTGTCAAAAGTTGTCTGAGGAAACGATTTTTGAAAAAGTGTGAGACTCACAAATGTGGATTGTACATGGGAGACTACATGGCACAGCTTGTTTTCTTATTCCCCTTGAAAAATACCAACCCAAATCATCAATACATACTTAAACTCAGGCATATTCTATATGTTTCAGTTTGTAATGTGAATATTTCACCAAGGTATTAAAAATATTAGCTGTAACTCACTGTCATTAAACAAAAGCATAGCTTTATTAATGCTTATCTCATAAGTCTGTCAACAAAGCCCAAGAATTCTCATATTTACTCTTCAATAAGAAATAAGAAAATACAAACTGTATATAACCATTAACTAACAATTTTCTCTTTTTGAAAAATTATTAATAATTCATAGTATCACATTATTTTCCAATTTGCAATGTCTGTTGTTCATTAACTCAGGACAATAGGATAGGCAGAAATACAGATTCTAATAACGTGACATATTGCCACCACTAGAATTCACCTGGGGAATCATATGCAAAATGCAATAATGATAGCAAATGAGTGGTAACAACAGGTTTAACTATGGAAAGTATATTAGAGTAAACTGAATTGATCATTTAGTACTAATCAAACAGCATTACTTATCAATCTCATTTAGTTCAACTGTGCAGATGTGCTGAAATTAAACCTAATATTCAGCTGTCTACTTGACATCTTGCCTTTCTCAAACAGAAGCTATATTCTAAACACACATGAAAATAATTAATGGTGAAGAAAATACTGCAAATGCAATGCTATCTCTAACATTGATGATACTCTTTTAAAAGGAATATTTTCTTCCCTCAGGAATCCATTATTTGGGGAAGGATATAAAGCTAACTCAGACATTTATTTAGTTAGATAAGAAATTATGTTAAGAAAGCAAGTTGGGAGGAGGGGGGTAGGATCTAGAGGCAACTCTAATAATCAGCAAGATTAGGGATGAAGTTACTCAGGGTCTTGATCAACTTTTCATAATAATGGTAAGGCTCATTCTTTGGTTTCTCCTGGATTCATCTTGGCTCCTAGATTCAGAGAGTAAGATTCATAAAAAAACATTACTTCCAGCTGTCAAAAAAAGCTTGCTTCCTTTTCAGGGAGACACAAGAGAAGCTGCCTTGGTGTATGATTCTCTGTCTGTGTTGTATCATTGCAAATTATTTTATCCATTTCTGGAAGCTGTATCTGGAAAAGGTTATTCTGTCACAACCCTACTTACAACTAGTCCTATTGTCTAACATTTGCAGCAAGAGAGTTCATGTGCTCGGCAATACATCCCATTTTATTCACTTTAGTACCTGTCTCCAGAAGAATGCTAAAATTTTTCTGCATGGAATATGAGGAGATCATAGTTTGTAAGAGTCTGTATGGAAAAGGACTACATTATATAGATAGTTTTCCCAAGGAAGCCTGCTCCATCTTCATGCCAAAAAAAAAAAATAAAATATTACAGACTGACTGGCTCCTCCTGAACATTTCACTCATTTTCGAGAGGAATTTCTCTGAAGAAGGTGTTATCTCTAGTCCAATAAACAAAATTATTAATCATGGACAAATACCTTCTGAGGTGGTAGTGCAGAAGGATGAAGATCTGCTCACTGTAGATGGCATCACTTGTGCCCTCTAATTCCATGGAAGCCCTAGGAATGTAGGAATGAATTGTATAAGAATTACTTTTAGTTGGAAAACAGAATAATAATTTAAATAAAAGATTATGTTATAATTTTTTATTTTCTTTTATGACTCTACTTGGAGATCCTAATCCCATACACTCACTCAAGTTATCACTGAGATCAATAGAATTTTTGCCTGCACAAAGAATGTAAAGTTTGGAGAGGAGATAGTATTCCTAAGTAAGAGAAGAGATTCTTTGTACAGAACTGTGAATCATACAACAGATTTGCTGAATAGAACACATATTGCCTGCAGCTGAAGAGCTGATTATTTCTGATTATAAATCAGATAATGTTCAGCTGAGGATAACTTCAGATTTTAGAGATCAAAAAGTCATTAGGGGTTAAAGATAGGGGTTAAAATATAATAAATTAAATATCCAAGCTGAGCAGGGACTGGATTTCTGTTCCTATTCCAATGATGTGAAGCATTTAGTTTTTACACGTTTTGAGCCTGGCCTGGAAACATGTTATATTATTTGCTGCTCTCTTGCATTGAAAAGAAGGAGAGAAAAAATGATGCTGTTAATGCTTCAAATCATATCCATATATAAATGGAAAAAACAATCAAATACCTGTATTCTACTTTGCATAGGTTAAATAGCAATAGATTTACAAGGGATTTGGAGACAAAAGTTCCATTTCGTACGAGAACTTGTCTGTAATATCTTTGTTGTGTTTGCTTTTAAATCCACTCAGCATCCATTGGAGGAGAACAGACTGGCAGTATACAACAACCACTCAGTGATACAAGTAGTTTAAATGTTCTAAAAGCTGGCTGCCTATTACAAATGAACTACTACCTATTACCTGGATACTGACATTAATGTTCCTTTCTACTTTCCTGTTGCTGAACTTTGCCTTCTCAAGGCTACCTGCACTTCTGTCCCTATTGCTATCACCACCCACAGAGGGTAAAAAAAGTCTTTGAAAGAAAGAGATAAATGAGAAAGACAAAAATCTGATTCTAACAGGATACTCCTCACTCCCTCAGAGGCTATCTTTTATTGTATTTGATCACTTCTCAAGACACATCAGAGTATTTTGGCATAGCAAGATATTTCAAAATTATTATTGAAATTTAGACATCAGTCTTTCACAGACCCATAATATTTTCCTGACTAGTTTCCTTCTGTCATGTCTATGCTACAGGACTATGTTGACTGAAGCCTTTGCGGTTGAACACAGCAGCTAGTTCTTTCTCTTTGCCTGTTTTAGGCGCTGGGCAGCACAGTACAATTTATGTACTTTCTTTTTCAGAATCATGTCACAGAACTGTGAAATAACCATCTTTCTCTTGAATCAACCGTCTCCTTCCTATCACCTCTTCTGTTTTTAAGACCTTCTCTTTTGTATTCTAGAGTTCATACATGATTATGCCACTTTCTGAAATATTGCATTGATGCTTTTATCATGCATAAAACTGAAATAGGCTACCATCTTCTGCATGTTATTCTAGCTGCTAAAGCAAATGTCTTCTCTTAAAAGCATAGAATAGCAGGATAATGTCATAACTATGGCTGTAGGGTTGAACTTTTCAATAGGTGATTATTTTTTACTTTCTGGTATTTTTTCTTTTTTTAAGGAGTAAGTATAAGCAGTTGACAAAAAAAATCTGTTTGCAAATGTGTGCTTAAACCACTGTAGACCATAGCTCAAACTACTATAGACTACAGATAATGCAGAACCGATCCATCTGCATCTCATGCCATATGCCTGTTTCTCTACTTAGTGTGTGCTAGGGAGTAAAGCTATTAGAGATTAAGTCCTCAGTAAACTTTTATCAGATTATGGTGTGATTATAATGCAGTATGTGCAATGAAAAGAAACTGGTTTACATTGGCTACGCTTTCTTTGTATCTATATGGTGACAATCAAGGCAGCAAAATGTGGTGGTTCCAGATTGTGTAGATGTGACCTTAAATCAGCAAATGTATGTTCATCATAAAGAAAGAGCTGCAGGCCCCTGCATCATCTATTTTTCTCTCCTTACTTTAATGTATATCTTTAGGTTTACATGTCTAACTTTACGACAAAATTTCAGTAATCATAACTATGGGGCTTGTTCACACTGTGTACTGTAATCTTTCAACCAGATCATTGTGATACACCTCATCTAACTTTAACTTCACTCAGTGTTGTGTCCTTCTGCTGTAGATGTTTATGTCTGAGCTAATCATCCTACACTGCCTTCACAGTTGAAATAAGAAAAAATAAAACACATTCTTAAAATTACTTTGTTTCTCCACTGACTACAAAAAGAGCTTAGGATGACTAGCTCAGATATGGTTATCTACGTTCAGTCAGATGAAACCTTTTCTAGGTGCCTAAATTAGCAGCCCTGTCTCCATTGGCCACCTTTAGGGAGAGCTATGGCCAGATCTGGATTTCACACAGGACAAGGAAGAACCAAAGCCTGACCAGAGTGTTCTGAAGCTTTTCATTCTCCTTTCACTTTGCAGAAAGCCTCATAAACTTCAGTCTTCATCTCAGGCATCTCAAGTTGGATGCTAAAGGCAGACAGTGTGAGTGCATTCTCCACCCTCCCAGCAAATCAGAGGGGAACAGCTAATTTAATCTGACATTGATATAGAGCAAATTTTATGAGTATAAGGACCATAGAAATTTAAACTTGTGCAAGTTCATGAAATCATGGAACTGTTGGCTGGAAAAAAACCTCTGTAGTTTATCCTTGTACTTGAAGCAAGACTATCACTAACACTAGACCAAGCCTTGATTTGTTTATCTAAATCCTAAAAACCTCCAGAGGTCGACATTCCTGAAATGTTGTTGGAAATCCGTTCTTGAGTTGCACTGCATTTGTAGTCAGTATGTTTGTTATTAATGTTCTAAAATTGATTTGCAATATTGGAAAATGAGAGGTCCAGGATATGAATCGCTCATATAAATAGGGAAAAAATCATTAATTCAGTCAAGACAATAAAACTGTAACAATCACACCAGATTTTTAGAACACCTCCACTTTAATGAAACAAGGTGATTATAACTATGTAGATAAGAAATACATGTATTTACAGCATACATGCTTCACAAAGCTTTGAAATATCCTTCAAATTCTAATGCTAGTGCAAGATGTACTTCCATTCCATTTTCAAGTATTTGACCATTTTTTGTTGTTGTTCTTGAGGAACTAATTCCTCATTTTAATAAGTCTCAACAATGGGATGTTTTTCTGACCTTCAGACTTTTTTTTTCTTTTACTTATTTACATCATGCTGCTGAGCCCCTGTAGTTCACATTTATTGTATCTTTTGTTTCTTTTCCATGGTCTTTTTGTAATTTTGGATGCTGCAAGTGCTCAAATTCCACAATGATAAGCCTAGAGTAAAACCTAATTAAACTAGATTTTTCTTAACAGTCATCAGGACTACAGTTTTTCAGTTTCACAAGAGGGGATGATTGATTGATTGATTGATTGATTGAACAACAGGGCATTTGGAGTTTGGAAAGATCCATAAGCAAATGGCTAAATGCTTGGGCATTTTGTCTCTAACTTATAACACTTAAACAAATTTGGTTTGGGTTTACAGAAACATAAAACACCCCTAAGCATGTCATTCTAGAAAGTAATATATAGAACAGTTTTATAGCCATGTGGGCTAAGGATATATCATAAGTCAGAAGCAGCAGCTGTTCCCTTTACTAGCCAAGCCATTCAAGCAGTGTTTGCTCATCAGTTCATTTTTTCTTAGCATGATCCAAACACAGTGACAGAAAACAATAAGTGTCTTGGCTGACAAAAAGCCTGGGTTTAGATCTAACCAAACTCTTCTGCCAAAATTAAATGTTTATACCAAGTTCTAGTTTTGGTTTTTCTTCTCAAGAACAATTCAGAGATTCCCATTCAAAACAAAAGTGCCTATAAGGGTCTTATCCAAATTAAGAAAGCTATAGATTGTTAATAACCGTTATCTTTCAAGGACTACTAAAGGGGTTTGTAGGTTTCTTTGACTACTGCAAAGATTAATTTTTAATAAAAGGTCATTTTTATAGACACTAGCCTAGTGGAAATGAAAAAATTTCATGATATCTTTTGTGTCCATTTTGGTTAATGAGCCAAAAAAGTTCTTAAGCGTTAAAGGCCTGATCACCCTCTCATTATAGTCAACAATAAACAGAATCATCATGGATGTTGAATGTAATAAGACTCATTGAGTAAAGCTGCTGTGACTAAACAGTTCTCCCAAAAAGGGAGAAAAAAGAATGAGCTAAGGAAAGCTCTGGTTTTTAAGCCAACTGGAAATTTTCACTATAGTAGACACAGCACCCATCTCTCATCACAAACTACCAGGTAGTATGTCAAGAAAGATATCAATGGCAGAAAAAATGGAAAAGAATGAGATCATAGGCTGAAAGAGGAACACAGAACATCAGAGTCAAACCCCATGCAGGGCATGTGCCCAGTTCTGTGAAAGGACTATAAGGAAGTTGACTGCTGGAGTTCTGCTCTCTTCCATATCCTGGTAATAACAAAAAGAAACCTGAATACAAAGAACAGTTTAAATTCATTTAGTTATATTTATCTACTTAACTGGGTTCTTGTGAAAATTGATTACGTAATGTTTATAATATGTTTGCAATTAAAAAGTAGCAGATAAGGTATATTTAATTATTATTTCAGACAGAGTAGTCACTGTAGTTAGAACTATGAACTGTTTTTTCATCTTGAGTTCTTGTTCTCAGGAGTTACAGCTTTCTGAAATTTTTTATACTTTGGGCAGATGCTATATATAGTCCAACTTTGAGCAAAGACAATTAGTTATTTTTTTCCTCAGGCTTCACAAATGCAGAGATCAAGAAAGATCTGTGCATATCTAGTCTGATCGCCAGTGTAGTATGAGACATAGCATTTCAAACAGTAGTTCCTGCTTTCAGTAGGATGCCAATTGAACTGTATCTTCTCTTTAGAAGAAGACACTCTATCTTGATTTAGTCTTTTTCCAGGCAACAAATAATCCTCACAATTACATTTTAATAGTAGACAAGTAACAAAATATACTTTTCCTCTTGCAAAAAAAGAAAGAGGGAAATAATTTATCATACTTTATCAGCACTGCTACTGAAAGAATTAAAAACTGGACTCTGAAATTTGAAAGCAATATAATCGAATTCCTTTTCATTGAATCCCTTAGGAAATGCTAGGAAACTTATTCTGGTTTCACAGGAGTATACAATTTTTAAATGCATGCAATACCCTCATTCTAGTTTCTGTTCCCCCCAGGTAAAACATAAAGTAAACCAGTAAAGTGCTACTTCAAGGAACCTATCTGCAGAGTTCAATGGAAAACTGTTTCCTACCAGTTTCATAAATATAAAATTTAAGTTAACTTTTTATGTTGCCGTCAAAACGTAGAGATAATTATCATTTCAACTACAGGAAAGGAAGTAGAAAGACTCAGTTGAAGATGCTTTATGCATGGTGACTCCCCCTAGTACAATTACCCAAAGTTAGAGGCCCTACTAGAGACCTAGCTTATTAGGTATTATGGAAATTATGGAATGAAAAACATGCCATAAATTGTGACTAAATAATACACTGCAGATTAAGTATACTATGTAGAACTATAGTGAACAGATGTCAGCAACAATGGGCTAAATAAAAATTTGAACCTACAAAGACCTGAATTTACTCTGGTGAGTAGTACGTGAGTGGGAACACGGGAGTAAGTATTTCTTCTCTATAACAAATGCATTCAGAATCAGGCTATTAGTTTTGTAGTTAATGGACATAGCTTCTAAAAGGCACCTAATAAAACTACCACTGCTCAGACATATGCCACTAAATTAGCTTAGTTAACTGGCTCACCTTCTCAATTAGATTGAAAGAAATCTATACTTCTAGAAAGGAAATATATAGTAGAGTTACTGGTTAAAATCCCATTCCACAAAGCATTTCAGCAAGTGATTAGTGTGAAACACCTCCATAATTTCTACTGAAGTAAAGGAAACTTTTGTACATGTTCTAGGGCTACCCTGACCAGTTGAAGAGGATATTATTCAAATATGTACCATAGACAAAAAAAGAACGTGCTATATAAAAGGTCTGATTTACATGACACTTATTCTTACACATACTCCAGTTTAATAATAGAAGACTGGCGGGGGGTGGGGGGATAAAAAATACAGGTGTCCAGGACACCAGTACAAGAAAAATACAGATGCTATTCTAAAATATTGCTTTGACTTATAATGTATACATTGTGTAAGATTACAAACACTTATTATGCACTAGAGTTATACACAAAACCTTGAATTTGTCACTCCCTGTCTATACAGTGCTCAGACAGACAGGCTTAACATTCTGTCACTGTCATTCTTGTCATTAATTTATTATTCATTTCTTCTATAGGCATCATTTGCTAAGATTAAAATTGCATATCAATTAACAATGCATATCAAAGCATTTTAAAATGAGTAAACTGTGACTGGTGACCTAATCACTAGAAATAATTGTCAAGAAACAATTATAAAGAATCATATATTCCAGGTCACAGCTCCACATACCATGGATGGATAGATAAAAATATCAGAATACAGTAAAGTAAGATACCTGTTTTTCTCCTAATCCACATGAGAATCTATATGAAATAAATATTAACGAAAGTTTGGAGATGGCATCAATACAAGTGACTTCATAGAATGAGTCATCCTTTCCTCAGGAACTCATGTGTAGTGCTGATTTTTCCTATTTTTTTTATTTAGCTTGTTTTGTGTCATGAGTTCTGAATATGAGCAAGAATGGTAGTCTGTGTACATATGCCCAGATCAGGCAGTGTTATTTAGAAGTCTTTTAGGAGCTATTATCAATGAAAGGAAAAGGAAACTATGCCTCTTAATGTGCAGAGTATGAAGTTTAACATAAACCAGCTCAGACATAGAGAGGGTTTTTTAAGCTGTTTTTGCCTCAAGCTTCTCTGTGGGGAGAGGATACAGAGCTAAAAAGATCCGTGGTTTTATTTATAACCCCATTTAAATCACAAAAATAACTCTCCATTTTTTTCATAAACTGTCTCATAAAAATATTGCTCCAGAAATCTGTTTTTAGTTTGCTTTCAATTAAGACATTTGCATCTCATTGAAACTGGTGTAGCGTGATATATGGGGAACCTACATCTTAATAAAGATGCTATTTCTGATATTTGTGCCATGAGTGAAAATATAGAAACATTAGACTATATAGACTATTTCCTATACATAGAATACATAGAAAATACATTATTTTGTAAAATAAATGGTCTGATATTAATTTTAAGTCAAACATATATGTCAGGTCCATGAAACACATAAAATATTTAATCAGATACATGGCAAAATACTTTCCCATTAAATGAAAAATGAGAGAATGGGTTCTATAGAAAGAATGCAGGAAGTGAAGGGAAGAAATGGAAGAGAGGATAGAATATGTTATTATGGAGATGACTGTCACAGGGAATTAATTTCTTGGATGCACAGACAGGAACAGATAGAATAATATAAACACATATTAGGAGAGGAAAAAGCCATAAAGAACTTGTTTATTCTGTGAGTAGGTCACCACCATATAAAACTTGGCTACCTGGATTCCAGTGCTGGCTCCAGTACCATTTGCAACAGCAGCTTTAGGGAACTCAGTATTGCCCTGAATGGAGCACAGGTCTTCATATGGAAGCTCTTATTTTTCCAAGGAAAAAAGAAGAGAAAGCATGCAATGGAGAGGAGCCTGCAAAACAGAGGCAAGAATAAAGGAGGTATGTGTAAAAATAAAAGCAAATCACAGAAACTAGAAAAAAAACTCTGGGAAAAGGTGATCCCTGAGGGAGTTAATTTTAACTGCTGCTCTGTTCAGGAGAAAAATATTTTAACCCCCTCTGCAGATTCAAGATGTAAAAATTCCAGAGTCTCAACCCTATACCTTACCTCAATTTCATTACTAACTTTCAAGTTGCATTTAGAAGACTCTCATATGTTTACATTGAAAACATAATATTCTCTGACTTGTGAGTGCTGAACCTACTGTTTTAGCTACTCCTGATTAGAAGCTAGCTAACCTCTTAGCTAGTCTTGATTAGAAATTAGACAGACGTTTCTATCCTATTTCTATGTGCCCAACACCAAGGACTCATTATCATAATTTATCTCATTTAAAGCATCATCTTATCTTTTTCTCCCATCAGCTTTCCACTGTCAAGCCTAGACTTCATGCCCAGGAAGAAGACTTAAGCGTAGTATTGACTAAGCTGACTATAGATAGCAAATAACCTCCATGCATTCATCTGGAATTCCATGAGTACGTTGAAACTAATAAGAAGCAGAGAACAGGAAGCAATTTCACAAACTGAGCCCCTGGCAGTCCACTTGCCTTATTTATTTAGACCACTCCAAGTAGCACTCTCTAGGACAATGCCTAAACAAAGGTCTGAAAGATTGTTTTGGGTACCACCCCAAAAAACAGAATTGATCTGCACAATTTGGCTACTTTTACTCTGAACAGTCCTTTACCACCTGGGGCTTTTCACCCTCAAGGATCACTGCTTTCTCTCATGTAACTTGTAGGATTTGAACCAGTTTCATGCTATAAAAACACTCCTCTGGTTGGCCGAATTTCAACCACCAAATTGTTTCAGGCACATTCAGCTGAAAATGCACAGAAACTGCTAACTGTATGATACGGCCAAGGAGTTACAGCATAGGGCCCAGAGGGCTGACTGCCATGTAGCATGGATGCAGCTGCTGTGCTGTAGAAGTAGTCAGCCTTAGGCACCATAGATATCAGAGAGTGTCCACCAGGTGCCCTTAGAGAGGAAGGAATGTACTCAGCCCATATTATTCTCTAATTGTCAGTATAGTTATAGTCCATGCGTCCAGCTAGAAGTGCATCTTTGGTTTATTAAATCTATCAAATGAACCAGCAATGGATATCTAAGAATAAATGAAAAAGTGAGCAGCAGTGCAGAAAACTAGGGCTGAAGACAATTAACAATTTAGAAAGATGAAAAGCAGAAGACTCGTATGCCAATTTCAGTTAGCTGAATGTGCCTGGAACAGTTCTGTGCTACAGAGACCAAGTAGTATGAAATGGCCTGCAATCTATTACACACTTTTTACCCCACCAGACAGAATGGTAGCATGCAAACTGTCTGTTGAGAAAGCTCTGTAGCCTGTGCCAACTCATGATAAGTGCTGAGGAAATGTTTAGCACAGGATCGGTCTGCTGGTTTCCAGTGTAGGTTTTTAGACCTAGGTTCTGGAAGGATCAAGAATCACCTCTTCCAAATTCAAGAATGGTTCATCCCAGAACACAGGAACTAAAGCAAGAGTGGACAAGGAGATCCTGACAAAACTCAAATGTAGAAATGAAACATACAAGAGGTGGAAGCAGGGACAAGTGACCTAGGAGGAATGTAGTGACACTGTCCAATTTTTTTATGCAGATAGGAAAGCCAAAACCCACTTGGAATTGAATCTGGCAAAGGATGTGAAGGGCAACAAAAACGGCCTCTACAGACATAGCAGCAGCAGAAGGAAGACTAGGGAAAATGTGGGTCCTCTGATGAATAGGTTAGGAGGTGCAGCGGTAAAGGACATGGAAAGATCTGATGTAGTCAATGCCATCCTTGCCTCAGTCTTTAATGGTATGACCATTCTTCGTGAACCCCAGGCCGCTGTGGCCACTGGAAAACTCCTTGATGGAGGAGGATCAGATTAGGGAACACTTAAATAAATTAGACATGAAAAAGTCCGTTGTGTAATGTTATGTGGAAGGAAAGTGTCTACTGCTTTAAGGCTGTCTAGTCAAGGACCTTTTCCACTGCAAAAAATGGATAATAAGACAAGGAGAAAGCCATAAACTAGAATAAACAGGGACACAAGCCTAACCAACAAATGGTAAGGGAAGCAGTGACGAGAACCAAACCTGGTCAGTCGCAGTAATTGATGAGGGCATGTGGGAGTCTGAGAATATTTATTCCAGTGAGGTTATCTGATTGAGGATCTTGTCAGTTCAGAAACTAAGGGAAAATGAGAAAGCAGAAGCAAAATATACCAAACACAAACCGGACAAAACACACATGGAGACAATGACAAGACACAAATCTCGCCAGTCATACTCATTGATGGCCTATCCAGAAACTACAGGCATCACTCCCAGGAAGATCAACCTGGACTTCGCAACTGATAACACTGTAAACCAGGGCACACACTGTCTGGGAGGGATGTGGGCATCGATAATGCTGTACAGACCGACGAGGGGACGTGTAGAGAAAGGGGGAACAGAGAGGAACTAAAGGGAAGTAGACAGAAAGTGGTATAAAAAGTGCTGGTTGTGTGTAAAATGAGTCTTGTTCCCAGTCACCCTATTCTGCCCTGTTTTACTAAATCCTTTCTTAACAACCTGTGTGTAATCTTGCTCCCTATCCCATGTGTGGCAATGCTGCAAGGACTCAGTGCTGGCTACTGGGGAGAGATATGGACGTGAGGGGACTGGGTGCCAACTCCTGGGGTCAGACCAGGGGTATGGGTGCCCCTGGTCTGTGATGTCAGCTACTGGAGCCAGTGGGGTCTCAACGTCAGCTACTGGAGCCAGTGGGGACTTTAACCTCCAGATACTGGGGTGCGAATGGTGTGTGTCCCAAAAACCAGACCTGCTGGAGGAGCCATGCTCCTAACATCCGTTATCACATGGTACCTGATGGGCTGTACCCGTGGGTGCTGAGGAAACTGGTTGATGTCATTGCAAGGCCCTTCTCAACCATCTTTGAAATGTTATGGTGATCAGAGGAGATCCCCAAGGACTGGAAGAAAGCAAACGTCCATCTGATCTTCAAGAAAGGCAAGAAGGAGGATCCAGGGATCTACACACTCGTCAAGCTCACCTTGATCTCTGTGAAGGCGATAAAGCAAATAATCATGGAAACCATTTTCAGACGTATGAAGAAGGTGATAAGAGTAGTTGGCATCATTTTATGAAATAAAATCATGCTTGACAAACCTGACCACCTTCTCCAATGATACAACTGGTTTAGTGGATGAGGGGAGAGCTGGGATTGTTGTCTACCTTGAGTTTAATACGGTTTTCAAGACTACCTTTCGTAAAATTCAAAATGAATGAAGTATGAATATAGAGGTACATTAACAATTGGCTCATGTGCTACAAACAAAAGATTTTGGTCATCACTATGAAATCATCTAGAGGTGAGTCATCAGTTGTGTACCCCAGGGGTTGACACTGGAGCTAATACCATTTGACATGTCCGTTATTTTTGGGACACCGTGCACTATCAGCAAACTTGCAGATGATGCAAACTGGGAGTAGTGTTTGATAACCAGAGGGTTGTGCTGCCATTTAGTGGGACCTCAACGCACTAGAGAACTGGGTAGAAGCTAATCTAATGCAGTTCAACAAAGGCAAACACAAAGTCTGGAACCTGGAGTTTAATAACCCCCCACCAGCACATGCCGGGGATCGACCAACTGTAAAGTAGCTCTCCAAAGAAGGACTTAGGAGTCATTGTTGACAGGTTGACCATGACCCAACAATGCACCTTGCAACAAAGAAGGCCAACAGCATTCTGGGTTGCATTAGGAGTAATGTTTCCAGCAGGTTGAGGGAGGTGATACTTCCTCTCTGCTTAGCACTGCTGAGACAAATCTGGAGTGCTGTGTCCAGTTCTGAACTTCTCAATACAAGAAAGATACGGACTTACCAGGAACACTTCAGCAAAGGGCCACAAAAATGGGCCACAAAAATGCTCTAATGGGCTGGAGCATCTGACATAGAAGAGAAGCTGAGGGAGTTGAGATTGTTCAACCTGGAAAAGAGACGGCTCAGGGGGATCTTATCAATTTGTATAAGCACCCAATGGGGGCAGAGAATAAAGAAGATGGAGCCAAACTCCTCTTCAAGGTATGGAGTAACAGGACAAGAGGTAATGGATACAAATTAAAATACAGGTAATTCCACTTGAACATAAGAAAAAACTTTTATTTTTCTCTGGAGGTGGTCAAACAGTGGAATAGACTGCCCAGAGAAGTTGTGGAATCTCTCTCTGTGGAGATGTTCAAAACCTGACTGGACAAGGCACTGAGAAACTTACTCTAGCTGATCTTGATCTGAGGAGGAAGTTGAAGTAGATAATCTCAAGAGGTACCTTCCAACCTCAGCCATTCTATGATTCTGAAATTCTGTGATTCTGTGACTGTAAGTATTTCTTGAGTTACTAGCATAGATAAAGCCAATATGACTGGCTATCCATACTATCTGCTGCCTCTACAAAAGAAGTTGTTCCACTTTTCTGAATAGTTAAAAAATGAGAATTAAAAAAATAAATTATTATATTATTTACTAATGAAGATTAATCATTCTATTTTGGCTTGCTCTGAATTAAAGCGATAATGAATGAAGACAGTGGTCATCAAAAATAATAAATTCAGCATGTGTATTTCATTATTTTTAATTTTTTAAAAAAATTCTTCATCTAGCAAATTAGAAAGAAAACATGAAATCAACACCCAACAATCCCATCATGATAACCCTTTTCTTTTACAGCATTTCTGGCTCTTAAATTGACTTCAGATTTTGCATATGTATTTTTCAACATATGATCGGACTCATTCTGAAGGTCATTCCTGTTCCATTTCTAGCTCATGCAAGCAATACCCCGCATGTTTTAGGAATAATAAATTCCAGGCTTCTGCTCAAGAAACAGAATAACAAGAAAGAAAAAAAGGAAAGAAAAAGAATTTTCTACATGGAGGGGTAGAACAGAGATTTAAATTATTCATGGAATGTTCTAAAAATCAAATTAAAACTTTACTGTAGCTTTCAATATGGACAACTATATTGAATGTAGCATAAAGACGAGAGTAGGAAAATAAAGATTCATACCTGAAATGACAGTAAAATCAAGTAACTTAATGTAGACAGGAAGAAGCATTGTCTTCTTCTGAAAAAAAATTTGCAAATGAAATTGCAGATTTAGTGGCAACATTTTTCAATAAATGCATCAAGTTAGAGGTAGTTCTAGATAACCAAAGAACAGCATGCACAGTTAATAAAAAGAGATGATCTGGACAGTAACAAAACAGGTCTTAAAAGTATGCAAAGCTTGAGAAGGTGTTTGGAAGGAAAGAATAATTACAGACATGAAGGAAAATGGTAAATGGGATAGAATGTACTAGGAATACATCATGTGAGCTGTGTATCTTTCTTTGACATGTATTTTTCAGAGAAGGGAAATGTAGTAGATGAAACATGTCTGGACTTCAGTGAAGCAGATGACATGTTGCCACAGGAGAAATTACTCATTGAACCTGAGAAGACAGCAATTCATAGGTAGAATTGGAAGGTGGAAAATGAAAATTACTATAAAAAAACCTCATGGAGCACTTTGAAAAATAAATTTACTTAGTATTTTTAATTTTTCTTTAATGATATTTGCTCAAGAAATCAGATCACTGAAGTTTGCTAGCAGCATCAATTTGGGAAACATTTTCTTGTCAGAGGCAAAGTATTGTACAGGAAGCATCAAGTATCCTTAAGGATAAGGAAAGGAAGGGTGGAATAGGACAGGGCAAGACAGACTAGGAGAGGAGAGGAGAGGAGAGGAGGAAAAAGAAAAATAAAATAAAACAAAATTTCTGTCATACACTTAGGATTAATAGTATGGCCATCTGTTAAGTGCTGAGGACATCTAATTTGAATATTAAAGGGATGAGAAATAGTCCAGTGATTGGGGAAAAGCAGTGCAGGTACAAAAAAGGCAAATATGATCTAGAAAGTATTCCAGTGAAGACAAATGTAGAATCACAGAATCAATTTCGTTGGAAGAGACCTCTGGGATAATCGAGTCCAACCTTTGCCCTAACACCACCATATCAACTAGACCATGGCACTAAGTGCCACGTCCAGTCTTTTCTTAAACACCTCCAGGGATGGTGACTCCACCCCCTCCCTGGGCAGCCCATTCCAATGCCTAACAACCCTTTCTGTGAAGAAATGCCTCCTAATTTCTAGCCTGAACTTCTCCTGGAGTAGTTTCAGACTATGCCCTCTTGCCCTGTCACTACTTGACTGGGAGAAGAGGCCGACCCCAGCTTCACTACAACCTCCTTTCAGGTAATGGTAGAGAGCAAGAAGGTCTCCCCTCAGCCTCCTCTTCTCCAGGCTAAACAACCCCAGCTCCCTCAGCCACTCCTCATAAGACTTACCCTCAAGACCCTTCACCAACTTCGTTGCCCTTTTCTGGACTTGCTCCAGCACCTCAACGTCTTTCTTGAAGTGCAGGGCCCAGAACTGGACACAGTACTTGAGATGTGGCCTCACCAGTGCCTAGTACAGAGGGACAACCACTTCCCTTGTCCTGCTGGCCACACTAATCCTGATACAAGCCAGGATGCCACTGGCCTTCTTGGCCACCTGGGCATACTGATGGCTCATGTTCAGCCAGCTGTCGACCATCACCCCCAGGTCTTTTTCTGCTTGACCATTTCCTAACCATTCTTCCCTGGGCCTGTAACACTGCATGGGGTTTTGTGGCCGAAGTATAGGATCCAGCACTTGTTCTTGTTGAACCTCATGCCATTGGTCTCGGCCCATCAATCCAGTCTGTCCAGATCCTTCTGCAGAGCGTTCCTACCCTCAAGCAGATTGACACTCTCACTCATCTAGGTGTCATCTGTAAACTTACTGAGGGTGCCCTCAATCCGCACATCCAGAACATCTATAAAGATATTAAACAGCACTGGCCCCAAAACTGATCCCTGGGGAACACCGCTAGTGACCAGCTGCCAACTGGATTTAGCTCCATTGACCACAACTCTCTGGGCCCAGCCATCCAGCCAGTTCTTTACCCATTGAAGAGTCCACCTATCTAAGCCGTGAGCAGCCAGTTTATGTAGGAGGATACTGTGGGAGACCCTGTCAAAGGCTTTACTGAAGTCTAAATAGACTACATCCACAGCCTTTGAAAAAAAGCACTCATTAACCTTTATGTAGACTACTGTACACAGTTTTGGTCATTTGTGCTTGAAACAGATTAGCTCAGATTTCATGCCTGTAAAAGAATGTTTATCAAGAAGAGTCTGGGGATAGTAATGCATCTTTCTACCCTATGACTAACAGAAAAATGAGTATGGCTTGCTAATTACAGCAAAATGAAGAACAAAAGGGAGTATGAATTTGTCACATACTGGAAGTGAAATTCAAAACCAGTTTTCGATTTGGGAGCAGAGTCTCAGCTTCTTTTAAGCAATCTTACAAGCTTTGTGAAAGGGATTGGATTAGATGATTGCCTGTGAAGGAGTAGACTGGATCTGAAAATGCTGGAGGTATCTTCCAACTCTACATTCCTGTGAGAGATAAGAGACTATGAAACTTTCAAGCTGAGCATCTTGAGGCAATATATATACCTGATTATATCTGCAGCCCTGTCACAGCATCACATCTTCAGAGAGCAGAAGCAAGATTAAAACTTTCTAAGCATCAGGGGCAGAGCAAGGAGCTGGCTGCACCTCATTTACGGTCATGCAGATTAACAGATCAACAGGCCATGCTGACTTCTTACACACCAAAGACAACTCTGCTAATTGTGGGGAGGGGGAAGCACTCTAATACTGAGATCCTAATACTGCCACTGAGTTCAAATTCAAAGAATTACTTAGATCTTTTTTCAGTCCCTATATTATCTCTTTGCTCATTCACTGTGTTGGCACAAGTAGTCCTACCAAATAAATCCTTTGGATAGAAGACCTTGTAGTAATGCAGCATACTGTTCATTAATAAATGGGGTTCTATGAGTGGATTATAAATAAAGCATTTTATAATTGCTATAATCGTAAATCAGAAATGTGCTTTACCAATTACTCTTGCATTTTGTAATCAGCCTGGTTGCTAGGCTTTTTTTGAAACCTACAGGTCATGCTATATGGTTTTCTCCCTGGCAATTTACAGAAATTCCATAACTGTAATTATTTTCCTTAATAAATGTGTTTTAATACATCATTTCAAGTTCTTTAAGCATCTAACAAGATGCCTTGAAAAAACAGTGCTGAAATAGCTATGATGGTGTTAAATACTTATGAGTCAAAGGTGATTGAGTCCAAATTAGTTCATCATAATAAAACTCAGCATCTGAAAAGAATCTTATCTGGTTTCCAAGGTACCTACAAATGTAATAAATTGTAAGACAGAGGTATTACAGTAATGCACATGTCTCTGTGCAAAAATGTGCTGGGAACTGATGATAGCCTATAACTATTTCTTCTTATTTAATTTTAAAAGTTTCAATGATTTTTAAATTTTCCCCCTTTGTTGATCTGATCTTCAGCAAAAACTGAGCTAGGGCTAAAGGTAAAAGGTAATTAAATTAGGAAAGTAAATGAATCTGCTCTGTTGGTTAAATTTCTTTGCCTGTTCTCAACTATTTAATCAAAATGTACTGTAAGCAGAATTATGTATCTGGGGATAGGATTATCTGACATAAAGTAAAAGAATGACAGAAATTGCAGACTTTGTAAATTAAATTGTGTGATTCATGCCTTTTCTAAAGATCTGAATAACTTTCAAATGATGCAGTCTCTTTAGGCTTTCTAATCCTTCTTATGAAATAAATGGGAAAAAATATGCTGATGTCACTTTTTCTAATAATGTTTTCATACAAGCACCTCTGAAACACAATCACTTTATTTCTTTAATTGTATTGCAGACTTTTGAATAGGTTTGGGGTTTGTTTGGGATTTTTTCACTCAATCAGAAACTTGTAAAATTATTCAAAATTACCTCTCTTATTCCATGTGCTACTAGACCTTGAAGACTTGGAAAAATCTCCAGCTATTTGCACGAAAAAGTTTCCAGACATAAAAATATATTTTATTAATTGAGTGTTTATTTGATAAGGATGCTCTTATAGGAACTGGAAGGAGGCACTGAAGTTAATCCATGTGTGATTTTATTAACTGAAATGTAATATAGTTAGAGCAGATTAATATATTTGCATTTGTCACCTTTGCTCTAATATATGAGAAATGAACTTTAACTGAGAAAAAGTGCACAAATGGGTTTCAAGTATTTAATTGTATGTGTGTACTCATGGACATTTTTCAAAGATAAAGGAGACAAGGAGATTGTCTAGTTGTGTGAGCAAAATACCGGTCTTTACCTTCAGTCTGTAACTTTCAGTACTATGAGATCAACAGCCACTGGCTAAAAGACTGATGTTAAAGCCACACAACCACATCAGTCAGGTCAGCTCAGAACTGAGCTATTGTAGCAAGGGTAATTTGCTATGTTTTCATGTATCTTCAAAATAACCTTCCAGCAAAGTAAAGCACTATCAGGATGATCTGAGGTGAGGAAACACAGAAGTAGAATGTTTGCATTCTGACTCTGAGAAAAGTAAATTGTTAGTAGCTGCAGGAAATGAAATATTTTGTTTCCAAGGAACAGCATATATTTTTCTCTTATACAAAGATTCTGTGGGAGTAGGGGGAGGAAAAGACTGAAACAAAAGACAGTGTCTATTACAAAGAAAAGGGGAAAAAGGTGATACATAAGTGCACACGCTACATAAGATCAGAATGACACTATAAGAACTCAGAACTTCTTTCTTTCCCACTGCTTTCATTCCCAGACCTCCCATCCCAAAACCTCCCTACAGGTCAGGATCAGATCCTGTAAGCTCAGGATCAGATTCTTTCAAAGTTCTAGCATCAAACTCTGAACAACTTCAGCAGAGACAGGATTTTATGCAGGATTTGTATGGACAAAGAGACATTGAGTGAATATATGACAATAATTCATTGATTTACATTTTATTAAGAACCGTGGTTTATGTGCATGACAAAATGTTATGATTAATGTTTGTTTTGTAGTATATTTCTGAGTACAAATGCAAAGAGCACCCAGGAACCAACTCCAGTCTGCTTTATTGCATTGACTAAAGAAAGCACAGTATAATTGCTGAAACTCCAGAAATAAATGAAGTAATACAAAAAATATAAAAACAATTGTTGACTAGAAGGATTAACCTTTACCAAACCTGAAGCAAATATTATTCCCCTTTACAGAAATAAATGCATTCCCTTTTACATAAATAAATGCCTGCAGTATATTTCAAGTCTGAGTGTTTGTGTGTGGTATGACTCATTATACTTCAACATGTTACCTCAGTTATGGACATGTTGTGTTTGGGTTTTTTTCATTCTTTTGACCTTGCAATAAGATACTGACAGCAAGAAAATGTTTCCTGTTTACTTACTTTTAGCTGAGAAATAGGCCATTTAAGAAGGCAAGTTTCTGTGGCTGTGATGCATCGTTGACTTACTGTAACCTTAGGCATGCTGCTTCTGTCTTCAAACTCGCCTTCCGTAAACTGAGGGTATAGGGATAGAATAAGAGATGTTTAGGAGACTAGAGTTGCAGAAAGATAAATACAAAGAATTAATGCTTTTAATTTCTTTAGATATTTGCAAAGATCTGAAAATCCCGCTGCTCTTTGCTTTGTATCTTTGAATAGGGAAATAAAAACAAAAGTATCAATTGTTTTCCTTAATTTCTTATTTCAGTTAAAACTACACTGCTAACACGATTTTATTGTTTTTAAGTCATAACATGTTTTTTTTTGTTTTCCTAACAATCATTAGTCAAAGACTCGTTTTCCCTAAAGCTCAGAATACTATTTCATTAAAGCTTTAAAGCTAAATTAGTTTGATGTATAGATTTTATAATGAAGCAAAGAAAGTGAATAGTTTTGAGGATAAAATAACTTGCTTATTCTAGGAAAGCCCTTTTTTTGGTGCTAGAACAAAGAAAATTTATAGCTGTTTTAACTAGTTTATCAAGTTTCACAGAAGTGTTTTCCTATGCTTATTTTAGAAATTTCTTTAAAAAAAAACAATTTCCTTTTTCTATTGCTATACAAATAACCCTAACAGTAACAGAAGAAATATTTAACTACAAATTTAAGAGCTAACCTTAAAGCGAGAGACTGGGCCTCCTATATGCATTGTTACAATGGATGGAGAGAAACACAAGAGGCAGCAGTTAAGACCACTTCAGTTTCCATTCGAATCAAAATTATTTAGAGGAGCTTCTGTCTCTACAATTTTAGCTTTTATATTTTTACCCACTTGCTGATAATTAACAGGTGGACTCTTCCACAAGTATTTGCCCGAGAGGTTTTATTTCCCGGAAATGGTAACAAAAAGTGCTCCAGCAGATCTTGAAACAAACAGATATATATGTTTTTTTCAATCAAGATTTCATATGCAGCAAAAATGTTATGCACAGCTATGTAGAAATTTAAGGAAATTGATATTTAGTCGTAGTGACTTCCAGAAAAGAATTCATGGAACATTTATCACCTCCTTCTCATACTGGTAACTGTGGAAAGTTAGCAACAGAGCTTTGGAGAATAACTGTGCGCCCATGAATTCACCGCACAATGCTACAGAAAGACCTCAGCATCACAGTGAAATTACAGTGGTTTCAGGAAACAGGGGAGAACAGGCAGTCTTGACAGCTCTTTTGGATATACTCATAAGATTTATTTAATCTAACTAATCTAGGAATTCTGTTTATGTCTGAGGATGATTACCATAAGGGTCTTTTATAGCAAAGGAAGGGAACTAGCGATCTTCATAAGATAATAAGTTGCACCCTACTTCCCCAACTCTAATTCTTCTCCTAGGCACCAAACTATACCTGAAAATCATTTGTATTCCTTTCTCACTTTTGAAAATCATAGTTTTTCAGCTTTTAGTCACAGTCCAATTGCATATTTTCTTCTTGAACTAGTTGCTTACACTACCATGATTAGTTTCTAAGATAGGAAAACGAAAATTTTACTTGAGGTCCACCCTCAGTCATTGCAGTAGGTAACCCATATTAACCCACTCTCAAGGTCTCCTAAGTTTGCACGGTCTGAAGAAAAAACACCTAAGATGTCTCTAACAGTTAGCTCTGTACAAAGCCAAGAATATATTGTACATATTTGTGTTTTCATCCTTTCATGTAAAACCACAACTAAGTAAATGTCACATCTACTTAAATTGTATCTTCTGAAAAATTATTACTGCAGTGTGAAGAGCTACACATAGCTTGTCTATGAGGATGTTAACAGTGTCAAAGGCCTTCCTGCTTGTCTGCCAGGACAGTCATTTCCTCATAGGAGTTTATCAAGTTGGTTAAGCATGTCTTCCCCTTGGTAAAGCCATGCTGATAACTCCCGATGATTTTCTTGTCCTTAATGTGCCTGACTGGCCTGTAGTTCCCTGGGTCCTCCTTCTTACCCTTTTTGAGGATAGGATTTACATTTGCTTTCCTCCAGTCTTCAGGTACTTTTCCCAGTCGTCATGAGCAATAAAAGATTATTGAGAGTAGCCTCACAATGATAACCCTCAGCACTCATGGGTGCATCCCATCAGGGCCCATGGACTTAAATATGTCCAGTTCGCTTAAGTATTGCTTGACGTGATCCTCTTCCACTGTCATGGAAACTTCGGGAAAAATAAAACTCTCTAACATTATAATTTCAGCATTAGAAAGCTGGCATTACTTTATTTTGGCACTGGGTGTGTGGTTGATCACGCCTCCTAACACATGCACGCACAAGAAGTTTCAAAGCTATTATTTATCTATAGAAATCATACATATGTATGTTAATTCCAGGAATTCTCCTTCCCTTCTCAGAAATCATTTACACACACAAAGCAGTATATTTTATAGTCAAGGATGTGCATACAATTTGGGGAATGGTCTTCAGATGGTCTCTGATCGTCATTTGGGGAATAGCCCCTTTCTCATTTTATTCTTTTATGGTTATAAGTCACCTAAGGACATGACTCAAGGGTTGGCTCACATCCTGCTGACATGGTTAAAGGACTTGTGAATAGGTATACACGGATGTTCCTATTGATACAGATGTTTCTTTACTGTTGAGCAACCTCAAATAATACTTCTTTGTCAGGTCTGAGTGATCTTAAACAATGCTCTTTCTTTGGCTGTCTATGTCACCACCAAGAAGGATCTTCCAAGTACCATCTTCCTTGCTCCATACTTTCCCTCTGGTCTCTGGGAACACTGAAGGCCTGTCTTGCTAGTAAAAGACTGAGGCAAAGGCAGCATTCAGTACCTCAGCCTTTTCCACGTCCTGTGTAACCAGGTCCCTCATCTTGAGCAATGGGCCCACATTTTCCCTAGTCCTCCTTTTGTGACCTATGTACTTATGTAAGCCCTTTTTGTTGTCTTTGACATCCCTGGACAGATTCAGTTCCCTTTGGCTTTAGCCTTCCTAACTTCATCTCTGGATGCTCGGACAATGTTTCTGTATTTCTCTCAGGTTACCCATCTTTGCTTCTACCCTGTATATGCTTTCTTTTTGTGCTTGAGTTTGGCTATGAGCTCTCTGTTCATCCACACAGACCTCCTGGCATTTTTGTCTGACTTTTATTCATTGGGAATGAGATCTCTTGAGCTTGGAGGAGGTGATCCTTGAATATTAACCAGCTTTCTTGAGATCCCTTTTCCCTTCAGAGCCTAATCCCACCGGCCTCTTCCAAGGTATGAAAGACACACTTTCAGAAAGATGCAGCCATTTCATTGCTAGAGAAAGTAATTTCTATTCTCATTCTATTCCTGTGTGTTACTCATTCACGTATTGGTAAACATTTGACCAAGGGAAAATTATCACAGAAGTGTACTAACTTTTGTGAAAGCAGAGGCTCGCTCTCTTCTTCCTGTGCTGTGTTCTTCCTAGACATCACCTTTGATTGAATTCAAGTGCCACAGAGACTAGAATCCATTGGACTCGAGCATTGCCAAAACTGTACATTAGACTATTGTAGCAGTCACCTGTGAAATAGAGTTAGGGAGCTGTCAAAAAACAGAGCTGCTCATAGAAGTCAATCTTTATTTCAGTAAGATAAATCTAGAGGTCTGAAACAATACTGAGAATTACCAAAAATAAAATTCTCCTTCAAATGTGTTATCAAACACTTTTTTAAGGCTCAGGTGAGAAACAGTGAAAATACATTTAATCAGTGTAATTTATTAAAAATTAAAGGAAAGACTGCTAAAGTGGAGCAAGCAGCTGCAGTGAATCTGTGAGAAGGAAATTAAATTATGCCTACTGGTTACTGCATGCTTCATAAAAATTATTTATAACACCCATTTTTCTTTAAAGCCAAACAACAACAGAAAAAGATAGCCTGAACTACCCTTATAATAAATTCAGATAAAGTTGGTTGTGCCAAAGAAACAGGTTTATTGAGCACATTCACTGCATTTTTGGAGGGTGTAGGGATGTGGGATTTTAATTATTGTGCTCTATGCTTTGAGAACACTAGCAAATAAGCCACATATTTACTATAGTTCAGTTATTTTGACAGTTATGAGGTTGCAAACAACTCCTGAATGCTGTTAACAATATAAGGTGAAGACTGATAATAATATAAAACTTTATCTTTCAAAATTAGCTGGCAGAGGCAAGTAATTTAGTAACATTTGCCAATTTTGATTATCTAAATTTCAGGTACTTAAGATTTACTCTTGTCCAAAAAAGACAGTATACCCAGCCCATAAATTATAATGAACATTCCATCAAACTATCCTAAAGCTCAGTTATCTAAGCCGCCTTGCTGACCCCTAGGATTTTGGGGAAAAACAGATCACATATTGTACTCTAGTGTTAGTTATATATTATTCTTCAGTATTTAAAACAGAAAAGGAAAATACAAAAAGGAAAGGAAAATACAAAAAGGAAAGGACAAGAGAGAAGTACTTCCCTCAGTATAACAATTATGTTCTTTTAATTTTAAATTAAAATTACCGAGAAAGCTAGCCATTTCTTGTGACATACAAATTACTAGAATTTATCTGATAAAACTCAACATGAATCTATAAATTATTGTTGTATATTGGTTTTGCTGGTTTTTGTTTGTGTTTAAGATGAAAGTCTAGATCTTAAAGAATGTCCTGGTTTGCGTAAAACAGGACTGTTATTCCTTTCAGGATTTTTCTTTTTTCTTTCAGTTAAGTTTCTTCTAAGTGACTGCACTCTCTGAAAGTGCAGCTACATGTTTTTCAGACACTGTCTGCTTTCAGACTTGACAATGCTTGATGTTTATAGTTGCTACTGAAGAAATGGTGGGATTGGTATGCAGAAAGGTCCATGTTTATACTTATTCCTATGAGAACAAAGGTCACTGCTGGCTCTCTTATGTTAAACAAATTGTAAAAGTGTCACACCTGTGGAAAAGTGCAGAGGGGACAGGTGACTAAAAACTGACCAACGAGGTGTTCCATCCCATACATGTCATATTCAGTATAAAGCTAAGGGAGCACAGAGGTCAATCCTTCTTTCATGGCCGGCATCCCTGTGGGATCCTGTTCGTTATCCTGCCTCCAATCTTGATCCATGCATTCCTGAATCCAGTTGCGGAGTCTGGTCCGGGACATCCAGATCCCCACCCTGCTGTGGCAGTGGTGTGAGCCGCCGCAGCCTGCAATTCCCTGACCATCGTTGGGAAGCTCAATATCGGTTTTGTATACTTTTCCTTTTATTTCTATTATTAGTAGTATTAGTATCAATATTATTATACTCTTTTTCATTGTTATTATTTAAATAAAGTAGTTTTAATTTCCAACCCGTAAGCCTCTCTCCCTTTTCTCCTTTCCTCCTCCTCCTGGCGAGGGGAAGGAGGGATTAATAGCGAGCATCTACCAACTGCTTTAAAAGCTGGCCCAGCCATAAATGGTGATAAAAAGGAATTCTGCATCTAAAATTTCACAGAATTCATGAGGTGACTTTTGACAGACTGTCCCCTTGAGAGAAATGTTAGAAGAGTTAAGGTCTCGCTAGAGGCCAAAATGTGCCAGGATGTTGTGAGAAGGCTGATCCAAACTCAGTGAACTCTGGGTGAATTTAACTGAGACCTTCCCCAAATGAAACACTGAGGTGAAACACAGGTTTGAAATCCTGCCTCTTGCTTACCATGACCAAAGAGCCTGTATGAGAGCCTGTATGATCACCGTATGATCAGCATGAGAAAGCACTATCCTTTCTTCCAAATTTCATTTCACCGTTTCCAGGTCTGCCCACATCATAGGGTTGAGGTAAGTATGGACTTTGTGGTCAGCGTGCTCTCACAACAAGCAATGAACCCAAGCTTAGTCTTTTCTGCTGCCTATAAAGTGCTCAGATCTTGTTTTCTACTGCCAGCAGAGCACCTAAATTGACAACCTAAAGCATAATGTGTGCAGAGACTGTCTCAACCCCTTATTCCACAGCCTTGGCCATAGGCAGAAAGGAATTCAAGGCGCTGTGGGCTACGAACAGAGTAGAAGGAGGAATTAACCCACTAGTATCTCCTGAGTGAGGAGGTTCCCTCACCTGGAAGAGGAATTTCTAAGTGTATCCAGTTCAGAAATCTCAGTATCACACACTGAACCATTCTGGAATACAGAGAAGAAAGAGGACCTGGATTATGGACACCAAAGCTCAGTTAAGAAGGTGTTTCCAAAGCAGGCAAGGGTCTTGCTGCAGACTTTGGGCTGACAACTTTTACAGTACAGCCCACTGGTATGTTGGAGTGCAAAGCTGCAACATCCCAGCATGGAGACTGTGTGTCAAGCAAGCATTGTTTCTCTCTGGGGTTGCTCTTTCCTGTGCAAAGGGGTACACAGTCTTCTACTGTGAGGACAGCAGGAGCAGTGGTCTCAGCCTGTCCAGGAATAGCTTCTTTCCATGGTCCAGGAGAGCCTTTATCTTTTTGCATACTTGTTGCCTGAGAAGAAAAGAAATAGATGTTTCTCTGTAACTCTGAGTCCCAGGGCTGATTTTCTGGAAGACCTTTACGCATGATAGTTCTTGGATGCGGTTTCATTGTCACCTGGCCCAGCAAAAATATCTTGCTTCTTCTCATGTCAAAAATAAAGTCAGAATGCTCTGTGAATATTTTTCACAGTAAAATATATTCTAGTTAATGTGAATACATTCAGACAGGGAGGGACACTTTACTGGAACTTCTCACAAGATACCATTTTAATCTAAAGGTAATGACTATTGCTTAATTAAGATAAGATTAGCATAAATTCCACCCAATAGGGATACAGTCAGCTGGTGCCAAAGGATTGCATGGTGCCCAATTAAGTGTTTAATCAATGCAAATTTCCTAGCTTATGTCAATTAATAAAAAGTAAGTATATTAATAATAAAGTAATAACCAGCATAGTATAGCATTTATGATCCAAAGTATTCCAAAGTACTGAATGAATACTGTATTATTTGTAAGGTAGAAGTTACCATCACTAATTATAGGAAGAGAAACACAGGTCAAATAACAACCAGAAGCTGTTAATATACACTGTAGTGATGACAGCATGAAGATGCAAATACACAAGTGTTTTGTTTATCAGATACCAGAATCATCTGGTTCTGAATGCTGAAGCCCTCCACAAAATATGAGCTCTGTAATGGAACAGGGTTGATAACATTGATCATGGAATCATAGAGCGGTTTAGGTTGGAAGGGACCTTTAAAGGTCATCTAGTCCAACAACCCTGCAATGAGCAGGGACAACTTCAACTAGACCAGGTTGCTCAGAGCCCCATCCAACCTGACCTTGAATGTTTCCAGGGATGAGACATCTACCATCTCTCTGGGCAGCACATTCCAGTGTTTCACCATCCTCATTGTAAAAAATTTCTTCCTTAGATCTAGTCTGAATCTATCCTCTTCTACTTTAAAACCATTACCTCTTGTCCTATGGCTACAGGCCCTACTAAAAAGTCTGTCCCCATCTTTCTTATAAGCCCCCTTTAAATATAGAAAGGCTGCTCTAAGGTCTCCCCAGAGTCTCCTCTTCTCCCAGCTGAACAACCACAAGTCTCTCAGCCTGTCTTCAGAGAAGAACAGCCGGAGAATTCACAGCCTCACTGTGCACTCAAAAAAGGTCAGAAGGAAGAGGAAGCTATAAGGTAAGTATTCTTGTAGATTTTGCTTCCTTTAAAAATTGTCTTATTGTACAAGAGCTACTCAGATTCAGCTGTGCCCACATTTAGGCGACGGAAACCAAGCCTATATGTGTAATGCCTCCTTTTCTTGGATGTGGGCATAGACCCAGACTGGAGGTCCTTAGCAGAACACATGAAAAGCAGTTTTTCTTCTCTAGAAAGAACAGGTCAGGTCCCTCTTGCCACCAGAAATGGAGATGTAGAGGGAAGGACAGAGGTGAAGAAGACTGAAGAAAGACATCAGAGTATTAAGGAAAATGTGGCTTGCTGCTTCTGCTACTTCAGCCATGACCAGTTTGACCTTACAGGACTTCAGTATAAAAATCCACAGTCAACACAAACACAGCTCTTAAGATTGCTTCACTATTTAGCTTTTCCATGCAGCAATTTTATTTTTGCTACACCTAAAGCCAATTTAGTCTAGGCAGGTGACAAAACAAGAGATGTTGAGAAATGGGGTTTATTCCTCTTCAGCATTGGTTCAGGTTGGCCTGAGGCTGTCTTCAAAGATAGTATGCACATTTTCTCTGTGTGATAATTTTGTTAGCTTTGAGCTAATGAGAATCACACTATACATTGCACCATTCGTAATACAGTTGTATGACAGGACATAATCAGTGATTTCTGTGATGAGGACTTCCGATACTAAACATTTGGCCCAAATATCAAATAGTTCCAACAGTACAGCATAACAAGCATCTGCAAGGTATTCGAAACAACATTTCACCTGAAAAATTTTTCTTCATTTTCCTCTCAGACCACTAGCAATGCTGCTGCAGGTATAAATTCATCCTGCCCTACAGCCATTTACACTAGGTTCTTCATTGCAGTGACTTTGTTCCATCAAAAGCTTTAGTAATATACTTTTAGGCTTTCCTCTCCTTTGTCTCCTTTCTCTTGAAGAGATCTCTTGACACCAAATTGATCTAAAGATCACTTTTCATCAAATTGTTCAAAGACCTACTTCATATCTAAAATTTATCCTGACACAGAACCAACTTGTCCTTCTGGATTTGGAGGGGAAAGAAAAGGAAAAAAAAGAAAAAAATCAAAGTAAATCCCTGATTAGTGGAATGCAAAGAGAAAAATTCAGATTTCTGAAGGTTCACAAAAAATGACACTACATTAAATATTCTGTATGCATTGATTTTGCTGTATTTTGTTTTAGTTTTAGATTTAAACAGTGAACGCCCTGCAACTAGTACATAATGAATCAATGTCATCCATAACAACATATGTAGGCTGGCAAACAGGAATATAGCCAAGCAAGCTCTTTTATTCATACTCTTTCTTGTAAATGCCTCTATGTAATTCTTTTGCAGCAGGTAGTGAGATCTCTCTTTTATTTTCACAGATTGCTAGTTCTTCTAATTAAGTTGTGATTTTTCTAATAAGATTGATTGTAAGGAGATGTAAGCATTACTTTCTGGAGAAATCTTATAAACCCCTTTTAGTGATGCAAAAATCAACTTGTGTCAATGGTTTTATTAGTCATTTCTGTAAAATCAAATACTTTCTGCTATGAAACAATATTCCCCTTTAAAGACTTAGAAAGACTTAAATGCTTTCAGCTTTCATTATTGCAGTGCATTTTTCCACAGATTTAATTCAATACTGCTATAAATGCATTTTACTATATTGTTAGACTATGAAGTTATTGATTTGCATAACAATCTTAAAGCTTGTTCTTCAGCCTTTTTCCAGGAAAAAAAAAAAAAAAAAACCTCAATAACTTTTTGTCTTTGAGAAAAGATAGACTTGGAACTATGAACAGATTATGATCCTATAGCAAGGGTTACATGTTATATTAAAATTCTATTCAAATCTCTTCAGTGTACAGTGCTTATCACCATAGTTTGTGAGAAACATGTTAAGTAAGGTGACAAACATCTCCAATGTATTTCTTCTCTTATACTCTTTTTGTGAAGAATTACATGCAGTGAAATACTTGTTTTAGAGTTTTTTAAGTTTGCAAACGCCCATACCTTGCTATTTGCTTGTTATAGACAGTGAGGTTAGAAAGATGTTTAAAGTATGCAACAGTGGCCCACAGTTTCTGGAGCTGTTCTCACCAGCATCCTCAGATGGAGGCTGAAAGCACTCTCAGGACAGACAAGTTGTATATTTTTTCCTATGGAAAACTGCTTTGTATTAGAAAATCACAACTGCAACAAATCTTTTGAACTAAGTATTTCTCAATCCTTTAGTTACTTCTATCCACTGCTTTGAGCTCCTAGTAAGCTTCCTATTAAGGAAGGAGACTTGGATTCAATGTGATACTAAACAGAGAGAGAGAGAAAATCAGAAGATTTGTCCGATATAACAGCCATTGTTACTAAGCAGGCATACTATAGCATTCTGTACACACTGGGATTTCCTAAATGCTAACAGCTTCATGGCAAGATGTACTATACACTTGCAGTAAGGTTGAAAGGTGACAAAAGTATGAATAACAGAGACCAGGCCATTGCTAGCTATGATAGGACAGATTCTTCTAGATAGCCAGAGATGACAGGAAGCATTACTCACAGATACTGTGATGTCAGTGAAGCCTCCGGTTTTGCTTCTGTTACAAAACTAAACTGTTTAGTTGAGAATGTGCACCTTTAACCAAAGAATACTGCACCAGAGGTAAAAACTTAAATTGTTTTCTTTTCCCTACCAATGGAACATTTGTCTTGCTCAGATTTGAGTTCTGAAAATCTGTGTCATCTTTGAATTGCCTACTACCTGTCTGCAGCGTTATGAATGAATGTAGGGCAGGCTAACAAGAAATTGTCTAGTTCTTGTGAATCTAGATGTTAGTTTCAGGCACAGGCAAACCAAATTGGCAATGGTGGCTACTGCTGGGAGTAGTAGCTTTGCTGAGGATCTTTCAAGTTTCTCATGAATATTTTGCCTCTGTCAGAGATAACGGAAATCAGCTGAAGGAGTGATGCTGAATATGTAGCTCGATCATGTAACTTTGCAGCCTGACTTTTGCTGCTGCTGCCTCTAAGGGAAGAGGCAAAACATGAGATAGTAACTGCTACTTTGGCCTGGAAAAGTAGTGTGGAAGCTAAATATGACTAGGAAGAGAACTGACCTTAACGGGATACCAAAAAAAGTGTTCAAATGGCTGAGATTAGGTTGCCTGTTCTTTCTCCCTTTAGGTTATTCCTCTGGATCTCTGTCATCTCTCCCACATGCATTAGTATTATCTCATAAACAGCAGTATTAGCTATAGATAGAGGATCCAGAAGGATGAGAGCCTTTGATTGACTCTACCTATTTCATAGAATCACAGGATCACAGAATGGTCAGAGTTGGAAGGGATCTCTGGAGATCATTGAGTCCAATCCCCCTGCCAAAGCCAGTTTGCCTAAAGCAGATTGCACAGGATCAAATCCAGGTGGGTTTTGAAGTGGATTTTACTTGGCAGTGTCATTACAGTGGTCTCCATCCTTTAGCATGCTGCATCTATTACATTTGTTTCAGTTAGATAAGACCAGAGTTCGGCACTCATTATGTGCTCTCTTAGCTCATTTGGCATGGACAGTGTCAGCTTACGTATAATGTATCCCAAGCAAGCTTTTTTAATTCTGGCCAGATTATTGCATGGTTCTGACAAGGGTCATGTCCCTGATGGTCTACTAAAATTTAAAGAATGGTATGTAGTGGAATAAGCAAACCTATGTGTCACCTGTTGCAGCTGATCACCAAACTTCAAAAAAACCTCATCTTTTCTGGCTATATGTTTTACATCTCTGCATGTGACCAAAGTCCCACTATCACCCTCTCATTCTCATCTTTATTTTTCTATAAAAAGAAGCACCAAGTTTTGTGACACAGCTTCTTGATATTACCTCTATTTGTACCCAGTCAGCTGGATTTACTGAATACATTTGAACAAACTAAGACTGTATACTTAAGCAGCCTCCACAGAATTTCTAGTTTACATATTGTGATGACAAATTAAGGGCTTATCTTTTGTCCTCCAATATCCAGGATAAGGTTAGTTAAATGTTTGAATTGTGCTACGATTACCTCAAACCATTCGTTTTTCACTTGTTTACTTTTGAAGCGTTTATGGAATGAAATATCCTCACTTGTTATTTGGCTTGGTTTTGTTCAGGTTTTTTCCAGACGAAATAGTTCCTTTTTTTTTCTTTCTCCTGGTATCTGAACCCATTGAACAGTTTATGAGTCCAACTTACCTCTATACCAGGGAGGGAATAGTCTTTTCCAGGGTGTTCTTGCCATCCAAACTGCAATTCAGTAGAATTCTCTAACAACAAAAAACTTTTTCTAGTGACTTTGCACTTGCTGATCCAGGCCATCAGGTCTGCACACCATTCAGAATTCACCTGTCTCATGCAAACCTCTTTGTCAACTACAGAAGGGAAGAGAGCTGCCCCTGCTCCCAGGCCCCACTTTTAACTTGTGAGTACAACAACGTTGCTTCCTGATGTCACTGCTCTCAGCAAACCAAGAAAGGCTCATCAGCAGGGAGCCTGTCCTATGCTAATTCTCCTCCTTTTGTCAAGAGAATTCATGAAATAGGCAATAAGGTAAAAGTCTGTTGTTGGCGTTTGTCTTCCACAGCACAGGGAATCCAGATTTTCCACAATGGAAGGTTGCCTTTAACCTTTCATATGCCTATCACAATATACAATATGTACTACAATAGGCACCTGACCATCTTGGTAACCCACCAGTGGATTGTCTCCAGTTTCTCCACATCCCTCTTCAACTGGAGATTGGGGGACCTAAAACCAGTCACAATATTCCACATACAGCCTCACTAGTGCTGACTACAGAGGCATGATACCTTTGCTAGCCACTTCTCTTGTAATATAGATTAGTAGCACACAGTGTGCTTCATTTGAAAGGAGCGTGATGTTGGTTCATATTTGACCTGGCATCTACCATAGCCCCTAGTCCTTTTCAGCAGAACTGCTACCTGGAAGTCCCTCCTCAGCCTCCACCAGTGTATAAGGTTATTCCACCCGAGGGGCAGAGCTCTGCCCTCCTGCCCTTCTCCTCACTGAAATTCGTGAGGTCTCTGTTGGCTGAATCTCACTGAGCAGAAGCTGTACCATTCCTTGTGTCAGTCATTCTCCCCGTCTTAGTCGGATTCACAAATTCACTGAGGATGCATGCTGTGCCTTCATCCACAGGGGTGGATGAAGATACTGAAAATTACAGGTCCCAGTATTGATGCCTAAGATACTCTGTTGTTAGCTACCAACTGGATCTTACATTGCTGATCACTGCCCTTTAAGATCAGTGGTCTAGCCAAATTCCACTCCTTGTAGTAGTCCATACTTCCTTAGCTTCCAAATGAGAAAGCTGTGGGACACAGTGTTAAAAAAAATTATTAATATTTCAGAGAGTATTGTATAACAACTTCTCCAACTGCAACCTACTCTAGCCTACACTTGGTTCAGCATGAATTTTTGGACTGTGGAGAGACCAGTACTGTTAAAAACCAATAGTTGGGCAAAAACTTTAAGCATCGCACACTTCTTCCTGAGAAGCTGGGTATGACCCTCTGAAACCAATCACTGATTACTGTAAAAACAGTCTCCACAATGGTGAGAACTGCCATGCAGGCATTGCAGTTTCACAGAATTGCAGAATAGTTCAGCTTGGAAGGCACCTCTGGAGATCATCTAGTCCAGACTGCCTGGTCAAAGAAGGGTTATCTAGAGGAAATTGCTCAGGGCTTTGCCCAGTTGAGTTTTGAATATCTCCAAGGATGGAGACTGCATGTCCTTCAGTATTCAGTCACCTCATCAATAAAAAAAAAATTGGAGTTTTTTGGTTATGTTTAAATCGAATTTCCTGTATTTCAATTTGTGCCAATTACCCGTTGTTCTTTCACTGGGCACTGGTGAGAAGAGCCTGGCTCCACCTTCTTTACTCCCTGCCTCAGCAGGTATTTATACACATTGATATGACCCCTTGAGCCTTCTCTTCTCTGAGTTGAACAGTCCTATCTCTCTCTCAGCCTCTCATCATATGACAGATGCTCCAAAACCTGGGTCTCCAATCAGGTCATACTCCAGTAAGTTCACGTGTCTCTTGTGCTGGTGAGCCCAGAACTGGTCCCAGCACTCCAGATTCATCTCACCTGTACTGAACAGAGAGGAAGGATCCTCTCCCTCAGCATGCTGTAACACTCCTCTTAACACAGCCAGGAAGCTGTTGGACTTATTTGCCACAAGGTCACATTGCCAGCTCATGGGCAAATTTTGTCCACCAAGGCCTCCAGTTCCTTCTCTGTCAAAAGGAGAAAAGGGAGCTAAAGCTCTAATTCATCAAGGTAATAGGACAGTAATATTTTCAGAAGGTGCTTTCTTTCGCATCTTTTATTTTTGAGTTGTAACATACCATATCAAACACTTCATTACCTTCAATTCCATAGGTTACTCTGACTGAGTACATTCCCTCTGTTTACTCCAAAATTCTGTCTAGATCATCTGAAAATCTCTTTTCAACAGCAGACTTCCTCCCCTCCCACCCTTACAAGGAAGAGCATTGTGTCTCTTTAGCTGTGTCTGCAAAATGCATCTGCTTGTTCACATCTATCATGTTCTACCATGACAGTGCTACACGAAGGAGCCACAATATTGCTTTCTTCCCTCACTTTTAGCAACTAGTCCTCCTCTCCCCTAGGAAACTGTGTCCACTTCCCTCTGGCCTCAGTTAAGCACTAAGTTGTGAAGTAGCTGCAGTCCACCAGAGGCACTGTGAAGTCACTTTACATGGATGTAGGTGTGTTTTGCTGAGGCTCCAAAGCATGATTCCTTTTAAGATAATACATGTCTGATGGAGATCTCATTTCAGACAGCTTGATACCTCCTCAGAGGCTAAGGAACTGTTGCCTACATATGTTCATAGCTGCAGCCTCAGGACAAATAAAGTACCAAAATATCCCAGAAATCCATGGAAAACATACCACTCCAGATCATGCCCTGGAGTCTGTAGAAGAGACTATGTTGTCCTCCTGCAGAGCTCCAAAACTCCTTGTGGACAGTTTTCATGTGCAGTGCAGCTGCAGGCAAAATGGAATCTGAATCTGCTTGGAGATAGAGATGGTATGCACTGTTGGCCAAAATTGACGTTCTCTCCTGAGCCCAAAGATAAATTTCTAGTTTCTTATGAGGATGCTTACACCGGATTAATTTCCTTGCAAACTCAAACCTTGTCCCAGGATGACTACATGGAAAATAGCTTTTGGGCAGAGAAACATCTACTGGCACAGAAGTTAGTCGAAGTCTAGGAGAAATAACAAGACTCTAAGGTCATCTTAAGTATTGGCAGTAAACTGTAGGCTAGAATCAGCAGAAAGGAAGGGGAAAGAGAGTGGGAAGGGAAGGTCGGTAAGTTCAGTAAAAAAAATTAATTCATCTTGCTGAAGATTGACTATCTGTAACTGCGTACCTTCATGTTTGATCTTCAAGTCCTTAGTGTACAGTTAAGAAACGTGTATTGAGATTTAGGTGTAGCATATCTTTTTTTTTCCTGTTTCATGATCCAGAATGAAAAATTCACCCAGGTTTTGCTAAGGAATGTTACAAGCAGCTGCCTCCTCCACCAGTGCCAGCCCAGGACCTTTCTGCCCATCTGCTGGAGCCATGCCTGGAGACCTGGGGTCAGGCTGAAGGACACAGCTGCCGCCTTCCCATTTGTAGATTCAACAAGTAGTGAAGCTAGGCATATATCCCGGGGACACGCACATGGAGGAGGGGACACACACAGAGAACACTAACATGGCCTGTCACATACGCAGCCACAGACAAGGTGCTGCCTCCATCAGCACCCACACTCAGGACTCACACCAGACACAGGCACAGACAGCCGCATCCCCTCCTCCTCTTGGGCTGGCAGAGGCAGAAGGTCACTGGTGCAGCACACACATCACACTCTCCACATTCAAAAGCACACACACAATCACAGATCCCCTGAAGCACCGAAACAGTCCTTCTGCCTGCCCGGCATCCCTACCTGGATCCTGACCCCCATTATCCACCTCACGGGTCCCCAACTCGCCAGCTGGTCCAGCTGGGTGCTCACTGCACACACACAGCGCTCACACACTCGTCCCATAGGCACCCCACACTCATGGGTCCCTCAAATACCAGTACGGACTCTCCACCTGCCTGATACCCCTGCCCACATGAGAGGGTTGGTCCAGCTTGGAGTTTTCCAATGAATCCACACACACACACTCCCCACGCACACCTGGTTGAGGAAGATACAGACGCTTGCTCCTATCAGCTGACACCTGGCACATGGGCCGTGACCCACACTCCTGCTCCAGCCACTGGTGCTGAGCCCCTCACTCACCCCAATCACACCTACCCCATCCCAGTAGCTGGCACTGGACACCTGCAGCACTGACACACATAGGATAGAGAGCGAGATTATGCAGACAGACTGTTAAGAAAGGATATAGTAAGCAGGACAGACTGGGGTGATCAGGAGCTGGGCTCCACCAGACAAATGTACTGACCAGTCCCATTTTATGTGCGATCAGCCCCTTTTATACACCTTTCTGTCTACTTCTTTTTGTTCCTCCCTGCTCCCTCTTCCTCTGCACATTGCCTCATCAGTTGGCATAGTCCCACTGACCTGCTTGCAATGTTCTGGACTCTCAAATTTGCATCCTTATCAGTTGCAAAGTCCTGGCTTGCCTGCAGTTTTTTTAATAGCCCATCAATTAGTGTGACTGACCAGGTTTGTTTCTGGTTATGGTCTTTGTCAATGTTAATTGATCATGTTTTATGTCTCTCTTTGTTTCCCTCCCTTTCCTTATCTTCCCAACTGAGAAAATAAGCATCCTCACACTCCACACATCCTTACCAATTAGTGCATCTGACCAGGTTTGTTCTTATCAAGACCTCCTTTATCACCTGTTGGTCAGGTTTGTCTCTGTATGATCTTGTTTACAGCTTCTTTGATCACATACTGTTAAAGAAGCAGACATGCTCCTTCCACATGCCCTTACAGGCTTCCATCTATAGTTGGCAGATGAAGAAGGCACCTGTAGGAGACGATTCATCTGTTCCTCAAGTAGAAGTCTCAGGGACTAATTGCAAATCTTTGGGCGTGCATATCTCTCTCTTGCCTTTTGAAAAGATGGAGATGACTGGATTACACGCAACATCTAAAATGAATCCCTCTCCCAATGAAAGAAGGTTAATTAAGAAAAGCTAATGAAAGCAGCAAATTATAATGAAAGTGAATAAATGGAGAATAGTCTCCTATTTATTGGCACAGTGATTTTTCATATATTATATTTGGATATAATAACAGGTAAAAAGCAAGTTATTTGTACAATACTGATATCACTTTTATATTGAACCTTAATAACTGCTTGTCATATACTGGGAAAAAAGGTTCAGTTTTCATGCTTTTGTGAATTGTGTTGCAAAATGTTGTTGTATTTCTATTGACTGAATGATTGTATTTGATGATTTTGTTAGTATGTTGTCTGGCTCATTACATCAAGACATATTTTTTCTTCATAATTTCAGACTTTACGGATATTCCTTTGATTGCTTAACTGAAAGGAGTAAAACTGTAAAATTCGTAACTTGAATGATTTCTCTTTATGGAGATTTATGTACGATAGGTTGTTTGGGGATTTTCATTCTTGTGTTTATCCTACTTGCCTGTGCTCTTAGGGATGACTAAAGTAGTACAAACACACAGTGGCCTTCAATGTTAGTATCTTGCAAATTACATATAAGCACTTACAAAAAATAAAAACCACCAAAAACCACACATAGAATCACGTTATAACTAAAAATTTTAGCAAATAAAAATGTCAGTTCCTAATGAAAGCACTTTTAGTACATATACTGAGAATGTGCAAAATCCTTTTATTAATGTTGGTGGGTAAGCCAGTGAGACATTATGACTCAGTTAAAATATGCATTCAAAAATTGATGTAGAATCACTCAGAGAAATTCGATGACCTGTTTTATACTCAGAAAGTTCATGCAAATTATAATGGTATTTCTTGGACTTAAAGACAAAGTGGAGATGCCCAATATGTAATGAGCTTGAAATCTCCTAACAGCTATTCTCCAGAGATTTCATATATTTCCTGATTTATCTCATTACATTTCTTGTCAGAACATTTCACAAGTGTGCTTTAAGTTTTCAATCTGCCCCTTAGTTTTACTGTATTTTTATTCCTAGGCAAGAAAAGACAGACTTGATACTGGAACAGAACTTCATTGCAGGTAATGTGGCACATTCCTATTGACTTTATTGAGTTTAATGTATATAACTGCAGTATGACTTTAACAGATTTCCATCAGTTTTTGCTGGGTTTATCTCTGACTTTGCTCTGTAACTCAGCCTGCCTTTCTTTCCTTAATTTTTATCCAAGTCACTGAAATAGGTACTATTGTGTCACAAATGGTAATGTGATTTGATTTCTTGCTCCTTCGGTTGACATCAGATAGATCCTGTAGCTAGTGTAGCTCCAGACTAGATATAACAAAAATGCTGGCTGTTTGAAATGTTTGAAATTAGATAAAATGAAGACCTGGTTTAGTCATTTACAGATCAGGACTAGCAAACTTTGAAAGTGTCTATGTATTTTGTTACTCATTCTTGTAAAAAATAATACTTTCATTTGTTTATTAACAAATACATTATAGATATATAGATATGCATATTAAAATGTGCACAAACATGAATAGCACAATACTTCATGACATATATGTGGGGTTTTGCATATGTGTACCTATATTCTATGAACTATACATATAGGACTTGCACCAAAACAGATAGCCTTTTGGTCATAGACAAAAGGGGAGTTTTTTCAAAGTGCTAACATCAAGATGGAATGTTTTAAGCCAGGAATTGTAGTCCTCTAAATTAACAATAAGGGCACCTGCCATCTGCTTCACTGTATGCAAATAGTGTCCAGAATTTTGAATTTCTGGCAAGGTACCGGTTTTAAAAGTTTAGGCTCTCTGCTGAAAACAGCAGTGAATAGCTGGGAATAAGAACAACTATTCATGTATTTCCTCCAGTGTGCATGGGTGCAACTGAAAGTAGGTGAGTTGTCAGTCTCATAGAATAAAGTAAGTCACACCCAAATCAAAGCTAAATTATCAGCCTGCCTGCCTTGCAAGACACTGTGGAACAATTAGTATTCAGCTAGCCTTCACCCAAGACATCAACTTTTCAGACAGCAAAGGTTAAACACAAAGACTTATCTCAGTCTTCCAGGCTCATGTATCCTCTATAAACTGATTTGCCTAGTGATAGCTCTAATTAAATAACTGAAATTCCCATATCCCAGATGCTCTACAATACGTGGTTAAATTATTGTTGAGCCTTTTCATTCTGAAGTACTCAGAATAACATAATTACATTTCCAGTGTTCAGGTCATCATATTCTGCCCATTTTGAACACTGTGAAATGAAGAATTACCAAGACTGGACATGTGACTGTTTCTACAGAGGAATCCCTGAGATTTAATACATCCATACCTTCTGCAATTGCAGCATCTAATTTAGAATATTGAAACAGCTATGAATGTAAATCTATAACTGACCTAAAATTTGCAAAAAAAAAGACTGCTTCCGAATCACAGCATAACTTCTCAGAAAACACTTCAAAATAGCCTGAATATATGTTCCAAAACCGTATTTTTGTTTGATATATATAAGTTAAAGTTCAGCTCTACTAAGAATCACTTCTTTCTAGTCCCTGGTCTAGGAATGCTGCTGTAAGATTTTGTTCAATACTCTTACTAAAAAAGCAACTATCAAGGAAGAAGAAAATATATATTATGCTTCAGCCCACTGGCTTTCTTGCCACCAGAGTGCATTCATGTTGCACAGGAGTCACAATGTAGAGAATAAAAAAAATTAAAATAAGGCCAAAATATTAAGTCACCACTGGGCAAAATATTTCTCTTTCTCAGCTGAAGAAAATTCAATTTAAAGCAAAAAGTCTGGAGTTGATGGCATATTTCAGAAATGGTGTCCAAAACTTCACACAAAAGGGTCCTCAGTTACCACAGAAGAAACAATATTATCCTCACTGATGCAGAGATAACATGAAATATTATTAAATGGCCACATTTCTTATTAATATGTTCAGAAAGGTTTGTAGCACAGGAAAAAAAAATCCATCAGGGTTTTTGTTTTAATCAAGCAAAACATGTGAGCTACAGTTAAGTTTAATGCAACTTTAAATCACAGTTGCTAAAGCCACAATGAGCTTGTGGTTGGCACAGATATAATCAGTGGCTGAACCCAATCGATTTAAATATTAGAACTAAATATTTATTGCTGCTGCCTGTCCTCATGATTTAATTCAACTGAGCGATCACGATCAGGAAAAACTTCAGTGAAAACTCTTCCTTAAATTCATTTAAATAAATGCATGTATTTCCATCAATATGTTTTGGCTTTGGTTGGCTTTGTACCCACATATAAACAATCCAGATCTTTCAATAGCCAGGATGAGTGCAAACATTTCAGAAGACCTTGCCAGGCCTTCCTCACCTTTAAAATTAAAATCCGGTCCTATTGCTTTTGAAGTTAACAAAACATACCAGACACTTTTCAAACAATGCAATGAATCCAAAAAAGCCACGAATTTTCTTCTTAGTAGGCTAAAAATAAAGATGGCCCCAGGAGTTCCCAAAAATATTTCTCAAACCATATTACTAACTGGAGAAGAGGAGAATACAGACAAAAAGGCAACGCTGGCTTCTCTTAAAAATGCAGATTGCTTCTCTTTCATTTTTAGTATACAGATTCTTTAACCATAATGGATACTTTTAGGGAAAATTAGATGCTATATTTTATGCTTAAAAGCATTACACAGTCTCTAAATTGTTATTTCACTTCCCCTTAACCACCATTAAAACCAGACTTCAAAATTTCCTTCTCTTGAGTTGATAGAGCAAAACCTTCAAACAGTACTGCTTAATTAACATCCACAGTTTTTACTTTCCTCCATCATTTATCGATTTAAATGGTTTCTGTTAGTTTTTGCACATGTACTGGGTGCAGGTGCCCAGGTGTTTGCAGCGAGGGGGCTGCAGGGCGGCCTCTGTGAGCAGTGTCAGGGGCTGCCCCGTGCCGGACACAGCCGGTTCCAGCGGGCTCCAACAGACCCACTGCAGGGCACGGCTGTGCCCCTCAGCCAAGATGGTGGGACCTTGTGGAAAAGATATTTAAGAATGGGTGAAAAACACTGCATGTAGTGAGGGGAAAAAAAGTGTGAGAAACAATCCTGCTGACACCAAGGTCAGGGAAGGAGAAGAGATTCCCCTGCAGCCTGTGGGAGAGACCACAGTGGAGCAGGTATTTCCCAGCAGCCCATGGAGAGGACCACACTGGAGTAGATCTCCACACCGCAGCCTGTGAAGGACCCCCCACCAGGGCAGGTGGACGTGCCCTGAAGGAAGCTGCAGCCTGTGGAGAGCCCATGCAGGGGCAGGGGAAATGTGTGAGGAGGAAGGAGCTACAGAGAGGAGCCATTGTGGACTGACCGCAACCCCCCACTCCTCATCCCCCTGCACTGCTCATGGACGTCGGTGTCAGGTGAGGGATTCAGGAATGAAGGAGTGAAGGAGGTCCTTGGAAAAAACCATGGAGGTGAGGGAAGAGTGTTTTAATCTTTGTTTTTCACCATCCAAATCTATTTTAATTGACAATAAATTAAGTTTATTTTCCCTGAGTCACGTCTGATTTGCCCATGAAGGTAGTTGATAAGCAATCTCCATGTCTTAAGCTTGACTCACGAGCTTTTCATCTTATTTTCTCCCCCTGCCTTGTTGAGGAGTGGGAGAGACAGAATGACTGGGGTCTGGCAGGCAGCCAAGGTCAACGCACCACAGCACACAAAAGCATTTAACATTTCAAGTTTGAAAACTACAGAATGTGTAAAATTTCACAGGGCTCAAGGAAAAAAAGAAAGGTCTTTCAAGCTATGCAAATGAACCTATCAAAGCTTCCATCTCCATTACATTTTATTATTGTCTTCTAAGAGTGACAGCAATATGGAAAATGAGAACTGGTAGTCAAATTTGTTGGGAAAAAAATCATTAAAAATCAATTTAGCCAATCAAAAATCTAGGTCTTCAATCAGCAAATCACTGCAAATTATTCTGTAAAATAATATTTGTTCCATGCTTCAGAACAGAAAGACTGAATTGCAGAAGTGTTAATTAGAATTTGGTTTTTTATACGATTTGGTTTTTATATATGATTTAGAGAGTCATCAAATGCAAACTAGCATATTTCCCAAGAAAGTTCCTTACTTAATTTATTCTGTACTCATTGGGATCTCTCTTCTCTGCAGTATTTTTGCCATATATCCCTTTTGCTGTGTCTTTTCTTATATTCCTTCACTCAGAGCTAACATTTGTAGGAACCAAAACCCAAACATGCTATTTTCAGAAAACAATTTATTCCTTAGTACAAAAAGACTTATGAGTCCTTATAACAAAACTAACTGCATACACAAGCAAAAAGGCAATATTAGGTATGTAGGTGGATCAGAAAGTAAATGAGCTGTTAGATTATTTACTGTTATATAGGATATGTACATTCAAAACTTGAATGCCCTAGGAATGTTTTAGCAAATAATCGTCAACTAAGTGAAAGTAAATCCGCTGCTTAAAATTAAGCCATTGTGTGCTAACGAAATCCAATAGGAAAAAAAAAAAAAAGGAAAAAAAAAAGAAAGAAAAAAAAGTCTACTGTTTGCTCAGTTAGGTATCTGCTCAGTAGAATATTTCAAGAAATGCCATTCAGTCTTGCTATATAAGGTACTTCTCTGTAAATATGGATAACATTCAAAAAACTGTCTTATTACTTAAATAACATTTCAGGTTTAAAACAAAACTACGTGGTGATGGAGATACTTTTAATCCAGTCTTCTTCTTTAGCTTGGAGCTTGCTGTTCATGGGACAGAAGAAGGTTGAGGTTGTCTGGGGAACATATTCAAATTAAACTCTCAAAAATCTGAAATGTAGCTATATAAATGCATAAAGTCAATAAGATTTTGATCCATATTATGAACATTTATATTGATTAATAACATTTCTAGTGTAGCTGGTGTTGGACACATCTTGATTAATTTAAAATATCTAGAATACTTATTTTGAATCAACCAAGTGCACTTGCATCAGCAGTTTGATCCATATTACATAGATATATATGATACACACTTTTAAGAATATGAGTAATAAACGGTTTCATGATAGTATCTTAAATGTGATGACTGAAAAAAAAAAGTACAGCATCAAAGCTCCCCATCTGAAGAGCTGTCTCTTTTTCTTAAGACGATCATCAGTGTGACTTCAAAAATATAAATAAATAGTAGAAATAACACCTCATGCAAGATCTATGTCTAGCTTTACAATTAAATCACTAAACAAGACAAATCCAACCATTTTTTCACATTGCCACCAAAGGAGAAAAAAAAAAAACACCACCACAACATCAGCATTTCCCTTTGCCAAATAAACTCCAGGGACTACGCAAAGTATGACTGAAAGCTACATACTGGTTTCTTAGACTTTGCAAAGTTTGATTGAAGTGTGAAAGCAAGCGAGAACAGGAACATCACCCACCCCCTGTCCTGGTTTCAACTGGGATAGAGTTAATTTTCTGATTAGTGGCTGGTACAGTGTGTTTTGGATTTAGTGTGAGAATAAAGTTGATAACACACTGCTGTTTTAGTTGTTGTTAAGTAGTGCTTATCCCAAGTTAAGGACTTTTCAGTTTCCCATAGTCTGCCAGCAAGCAGGTGCACAAGAAGCTGGGAGGGAGCACAGCCAGGACAGCTGACCCAAACTAGACAAAGGGATATTCCATACCATAGAATGTCATGCTCAGGATATGACCTGGGGGAGCTGGCCAGGAGGCACTGATTGCTGTTTGGGCATTGGTCAGTGGGTGGTGAGTAATTGCATTGTGCATCACTTGTCTTTTCTTGGGTTTTTTGTGGGTTTTTTGTGTGGTTTTTTTTTTTACTATATATTATTTCTTTTCATTATTATTATTATGATGTCATTGTTGTTGTTAGTATTAAATTTTATTTTACTTTAGTTATTAAACTGTTCTTAACCCACAAGTTTTACTTTTTTTCCCGTTCTCCTCCCCATCCCACTGGGAGCAGGGAGGAGTGAGCAAGTGGCTGTGTGGTGGTTATTTGCTGGCTAGAGTTAAATGATGACACCCAGCTCCCTGCCTACTTCAGAAGACAGTGATATAATAGCACAGAAAGAAATAAAATATCCCAATAGACAATGGGTTTCGAGAATTATAAACACATCTTCATTAATTCCTGAAAAACATAGTGAGAAAGAACAGTTAGATCGTATCAGCTTCACATGCATTTTTTGAGCACAAATATATCTCCCTACCATCAGGGGAGAGAAAATCAGGACCTGATCTCAGTATTTAGTAATGTTTAGTTGTTTACCAAATAGTCTGTTCTAAATGCATGAAACCTGTTTAATTACTTTCAACAGTAATAGTCCACAAATAGTGGGAAAATTCCAAGATATCAGATTTTGACGCTGACCCTTCAACATCTACTTATCCATTTAATTTTGAGCAAATTTATACTGCCTATATTTCCCCTGAGATTAAAAGATCTACTCATGCACTTCAGTAAAGCCCATATATAGACTCAGAATCTCCATGAATCCTATTGGAAACAACTCATCACCACAGGACGTACCTACACAATTAACTTGGCTAGTGTCCTAGGTGTCCATTGATTATGATGAAAGGTCAGATAATACCATCTTGACAGGGAGTTATCTAAATTTAGCTGTTTAAAATAGTAAACTGAATCCAGTCCTCTGGATTCATGTTAGCTGCCTAAAAAGAGGTGCCCCGTGCCATTGGGTCATCTCTGATACACCAAGCCATCTAAAATGCCACCTGTGATGGCACATAGGACACAGGAATTACTGGAAACCCACGCTCTCCTGGAACGGCAGGTGGCAGATGCGCAGGAAAGCCTTACATCTAAGGAGGCACTGCACAGCTACATTTACAGAACTGAATCTTTCTGTTTCTGTACATCAGCTGCAGTGTCCCAGCTCTGTGATGTTGCTCACTTGCCTGCCAGCACCTTGAAAACTCTCAGAGGCTCCCTGCCTTAGCACACCCAGTGATTTTCTAAAGGATGGTGTAGCACCTCTCTTTTTTCAAGGCTTTCCACTTCAGTTATTCTTTTCAGAGCAGCATAAAAACAATTTTGAGAAACAAGTACAACACATATATCCCTTCTACAGTCCTGAGCTACATTTGTCCAGATGGAATTTCCCTTTCATCTTCCTTTCCCAATGCCAACCCCATTGTTACCAACAGTGCCAGCCTGTGTAAGGAAAAGTAGATGCTTCGTCTTTCTGTGATCCATCAGGGTAGACCAGTTTGTAGACTCTGCAACACACACCAAGCTAAAGACTTACATGTTCAGCCTAGTAATGTTCTCCAATTTGTGTTAAGCTTACATTGAAGCACACTCAGCTGAAACCCTGCTGGGGGCCTCGGTGAAATGTCCACTACAAGAAAGAAACTGAGGTGCTGGACCGAGTCCAGAGAAGGGCAACAAAGCTGGTGAAGGGTCTAGAGAACAAGTCTGATGAGGAGTTGCTGAGGGAACTGGGGTTGTTTAGTCTGGAGAAGAGGAGGCTCAAGGGAGACCTTATCACTCTACAACTACCTGAAAGGAGGTTGTAGTGAGGTGGGGGTCAGACTCTTCTCCCAAGTAACAAGTGATAGGACAAGAGGAAGTGGCCTCTTGTGCTGGAGGAGGTTTAGATTGGATATTAGGAAGAATTTCTTCACCCAAAGGGTTGTCAAGCATTGGCACAGGCTGCCCAGGGAGGTGATGGAGTCACCATCCCTGGAGGCATTCAAACGGCATGTAGGTGTGGTGCTTAGGGACATGGTTTAGTGGTGGACTTGGCCATGCTAGGTTTACGGTTGGACTCAGTGATCTTAAAGGTCCTTTCTAACCGAAACGATTCTATGATTCTATGAGATTAAACTGCAAGTGCATGACCCAAAGTAGTGGTGGGCATGAGGAAAACTATAAAGCACACTAGCACCCTGTCTGCTCCAAATGTTATACCTTCTCTGGAAAGAGAACCCTGCCAAAGGCCCCTGTGTTCCAGATGACCAAAGCATTATAAGAATTAATTATAGTGTCCGTAATTCTCTGGTAGCGATGTAGGTCTTGAATGCATTAAACAGCTCTAACTACAAAGACACAAAGGGTTTTAAATTAGTGACTCCCACTCAGACATACTGAGGATATTTTGATGAAAACATCATCTTAATGCTTACCACTGGTAAAAAGGCTAACAGAAAAGAGAGAACAAAACAGCATTATATCAGTGTATTAATCCAGGATACACTTGTTTCATGAATAAGATGTGCATTCCTGGTGCTGCCCTATCTCAAGCAAGGTAAATTAGGTTAAGATAAGGTATCAAGAAATTCAGTAAGGAAGATCAAAGGAATTGAATAGCTTCTGTACAAAGAAACATCAGTGAGGTTCAAGTACCTTGAAGATACATGCATTCATCAATGATACAGTAAAAGTGAAGAAGCAGCTATTATTTACTCGTTTTCATAATATGAAGAGCACATGCAGCTGAAATTTCAGACAGAAGCTTTAAAACCAGCAAAATGTAATGCTTTCTCCATGATATAAAGTTAAATTGGGGAAATTTTGCTACACAATCTGTGGATACTAAAAGCTTAAGTGAGATTTTAAAGTTATTAGAATAATTCTGAAGGAAAAAAAATGGGCGTAACCTCCAACTGAGGAAGTCCTTGAACAGCAGATTGCCAGAAGCTGTACAAATGCTTTATCCTTGTACTTTTTTCCTAAATATCAATCAATCTTTGTCAGATGCAGGCTTTAACACTAGATGAACCCAACACAACCATTGTTATATACTTGTATAAATACAGTAGAAGTTGATGAAAGGGGAAAAAGTGGCAAAGCACTGAATAACAAACAAAAATACTATTTTTATGTACTTTTATCTCTTCATTATTTTTCTCAAAAGAAAGAAAATCAAAAGTTGTCTTCAGTAAGCACTCAGGTGCTTAGGTCCAAACAAATGAAATTTATAAGCCTTAGTGACAAAATAATAGAAGTTATTACATATGTATGTGTGTGTGTACATAGCTGTGCGTGCAAATATGTATACGTACAAAGGAAAAGCTTTATACGATTTTTTTATTTTTTATTTCCATTTTCAGTAATAGGTTTTTGAGGGATATACTTCAGATGGTTTTAGTACATTTTTCTGGAAAATCCCATTTGCTGTTCAGTTTTTCCTTCAATATTTTACCAGGTATTGACTAAGCTAATCATGGCAGTACTAAATGGGTTTGCTCCTTGATTAAAGGACATGTGCTTCTTAGCGTTGGTCACTTCATATAACCAAACAACAAAGATTTATGCTACTGAAAGATGAGTTCTTTCATAGCAGAGCTTGCAGTTACTTTCCTAAAAATTAAATAATTTTATGAGCCGTTATGTATCAGGATAGAGAGAGAGATATCCATAGTGCTATGAGAAAAAGAAATTAAGCATTCTTTAACTTTTACAAGATGGAAGAAAGAACGATGGACTTTTTAGTTACTTGGGTATAGCATTTATCTAAGAGTGAGGAACCATTGTCCAGTTTCCTGCTCCCAGGATTATTTCTGCCTTTTAGACAGTGGCTATTTAATATAAAGTGAATTTGCAAGTTTCAAAGCTCAGAATTAACTTTTCTTTGGCAAATGACATATTTACTCAACTACTGCTTTTTTGGTGTCTTTCAAGCCCCACAGGTCTTGAACTCTTTCTTGAAAAGTAGTCTATCTTCAACAAAATGAGTTTACAACTAGTTCCAACAAGAGGCACATGCAGCTACACTCACTCGTAGTGTCATATCCTCCCTGCCTAAGCAGGCACTAAACTGGGGCTTCTAAATCTTGGATTTTCCCATAGTTCTCATAAATGAGCAAGTCCATCTTCCTGCAGTGGCCACCATGTACAAGATAACGGCAACTAAACTTCCCTCTGAGGGGTCCAAAGGTCTTGGTATGCCTAATGTATAAAACACATCATCGGTTTGGATCCCAGACAGCTGAGGTGCCCCTTCTCTAGTTTCTAGATCTCACATAGATTTAGGCAAGATTATCTGTTAACAAATTTATCTTCGTAGAAGAAACTACTGGTTTACTTTACTCACTATCTGCAGAAAGCTAGGAATTAACGGTGAGTGTAACGTCACTGTATTTTTAGCCCTTTTAGGAACCATTTTTATTTTTTTTTCTTTGGATTAATCACCAAGTTCACACTATTATTCCACTGCCTGGATAAACCTCCACCAGGGCAAATGATGTGAAGTAGTTTACATTGTGGATATTGGCAAATCTAATGTGCCTCAAGATTACTTTCAAGAACACTATGAATTTCTACTGATTTATTTAAAAATCCGTCTCCTGGTGGTCTATTGTACTGTAACCTAAGTTCTGTCTGTTTCTGTAAGATTCCATTTGGTTTAATACACAAAATCCATAAATCCATTCTGAACTGAAATACCAGTTATTTTAATGTCTAAGTACCTGTTTTACATTCATAAACAAATAAACTAGCATCCAACTCCTACTAACTACACAGGTCCAAGAAGCTGTAATGAATTCAGTATGTATTGAGATATTTTCCCTAAGCAGTTGCCTTCAACATAGCTAATGATTACAAATTCAATACTTATAAAGAATATGAAGCATGCGTTTTCAAAAAAAATTAAAATCAGATAAACAAGTTTTGCAATAAATGAATATGTGATCAAAGTAAAGATATTTGATTTGGAGGGAAATGCTTTTTGTGTGTCATTGAACTGCCTGAAAAACCTTGAAAATCTTGCTACATTTTGACATAATTAAAAAAGTAAGTGCATTTCTTGCATTTTGTAAAAGAGATTCTGAAAATTTTCCCAAAATGTGACACAAATTTTTGTTGGTAGTACACTAAAGGAAAGTATTCTTTTTAATTTTTTACCTCGTGTTTGCTCCTTTACATTTCTTAAAGTAAGAGTAATTTTAAAAAATATTTAAGATTGGAAGGAAATATTTTTCTTTTGTTTTCACTTGCTGTAAGCTCATAAACAAAACTCTGGCAGTTCAGCTGAAATTTTGGGCTTTTCTCCAATGTATTTCTGAAATTGCAAATCCACAAGGAAGATACATTTCCATTCTGCATATTTTTGTGGAAATTATGACAAATATGTCACTGAATATACACAGACATCTCAGTCACTTAGTAAATAGGTACTGCAGTGTTGATAGAATTCATACTCCTGTTTTCAAAGTCAATATACTTCTTACAACTCTGATACATGAAATGAAATATGTTTGTATTGTGGAACACAAGGGCAGTTTCCAGAGTTACAACTGTGTATGAAGGAAAGACTGAAGTGCACACACCATCACTCTTCTCACTCTTTGTTCCATAGAAATGACACCTGAGGTTATCAAGCGGATAGGAACATGGTGTACTTCACTATAACCCCATTCAGGGCAACTGGAACACCAGAAACTCCCAGCTCATGCTAAAGCTGAGTTCAGATACAGACAGAGCCAATAAATGGGATTTACTGGATGTCTTATAGAATCCAAAACAATGTCATCATAATCTGTCTCCTAATTTTAGGTGTACAAGGCACTTCAGCATTCTATACCCAGCATAGAAGAAAATATTTTAAAAATAACAATTTTAATGTAATGATCCTAGTCTCCAAAAAGACACTCTGAGATCAATGTAGATAGATAGTCTTCCAGGTGGAGAAACCAAGTGGAAACCCTCTATTTGCTACACAGGAAAGTTAGAGTTCTCAGGCAACCACTAGACTGCCTAAGAATCTCAAAAGTTTTGTGCACGTCAGTTATGTGCCTATAGATATAGAACTGACATTGCAGTGTGGCTGAGCAAAGTCATACCCATCTTGTACTCAGAACTGATCTTGGCAAATAAATAAGAAGTTTCTCCATTAGCTGTTTTACCTGCTATATCTAGTATTCATGCTCTTAATACATCTATAATAAGCCTACAGAGGACAACTAGGCACAGAATGGAGTTGTATCTGGCTCTGTTTTTTAAGAGGAGGAGTTAGAATTAGAATAGAAAAATTTACAGTGCAGCTGCTTAAACCTAAGCCAAAAAGGTACATACACAAAGTAGTTGATCTTAAATGTTTTAAATACTTTCAATATACGTCAGACACTAATAGACTTGGGATCCACTGTATGATAGTACTGCTGAAGATAGGAGTTTATCTACTTTCTACAAATCAGTGAATGAGAAACAATCTGCTTTTAAAGGAAATCTAGAGAAAAAAATACTGCTACCCAATTCTGTAAAACCTCACAGTTGCTAAAGCATTTGTTTAGGAATCAGAAAAGCTGAAAAATTCACTGTGGATTCACAGAAAATGTTTTGCTTGAAACAACCCAAAATATCATATCTTATTTTCCTGTTATATAACTCTTTAAAAATTGTTTTTGCATTTAGTAAATAAAAAGCCATTTTAAAGTAAAATCTCAAAAGATACCTTTGTAGAAATGGAAAGACAAAGTTTTTTAGATCTTCTAAATTTAATTTTGAAACTATTTCTTCCTTTTAGTTTTTGATGTTTATTTCACTTACATTCACAAATGGTTTGGAGGTTTTTTTTAATTCATTTATAATGGATGTATTGTCTTTTATAAAAGTGCTGAGCTATAATTCAGATCCACATTATCCCACATTCCCTGCAAATATTTTAATCAGAGGGTTAGAAGCTTTTAAGGAATGGGGTTTCTTATTGAAAATGTTCCATTTTGTTTAAAAATATATTGAACAAGGAAGTTCTGATTGTCAGTCTGGTAGTTAAGCTTGTTGGGGAAAGAGCTCATTTCCATGGAGCTATTTACATATTTTATTTGGAAGAGTTGGTTAAAATTGCTAACTAGTACTTGGTACTGTGGCAACATCTACACCACAAAAAGCATATACTGCAGGGAGTGATCGTTGGCCCTCAAGCCAAGTAACAAGAAGTTGTCTCCCTCTGTAAAGGACTGGGCACATTCACATCGTGTACTTGGCTGTGATTTCCTGCTAGTTCTATCTGGTGCCCATGTCATCTTAGTCAAAATTATTATTTTGTGTCTTTTGTGATTCAAAATGCTTGAAATAATTGGAAGGCTGAGTTGAACCTCACCGGAAAGGTGTTTTTGCAGCAGGAAACTGCTGAGATATGGCATGAGATATGGCATGTGCTGAGAGCAGTGCTTTAGATTGCTTTCTGAGCAGTCTGGTGGGACAGTGGTGGAGGAGTGTGTATATCAGAGGGTACCATGTCTGGTACCCTGTCATCTATATTACCTATAGGAAGCAATCCTTGGAGTGAACAAACTCAAAAATCACATCTCAGTTTGTTCAATTCTAGAGAGCTTGGAAACTAACATTATTGAAATTCTGGGAGCAAGGACTTGAGGAACTGAGGAGCTGTTATCTGAAAGGGGAAAGATCTCCAGAAGATGATCAGATCTAGCCCTGTCTTTGTCCTGAGAGTTTCACACAGAACAGCAGAAAACACCAACCTTTGTGTTTGCTATTCCTTTGGCATCTATCCTGACACATTAAGACAGCCTTTTTTTCCAAGTCATAATCAAGAATTAGCTCTTGCAACAGTAAGCATAATTCTTCAGTGTGAAACAAACCAATAATTTTTTTGGTGGGGTCATTTGAATGGAAGGAATCAGCTCTTGCATAGTAGCAGCTTATCCTTTCAGCTCTGAAGTTCTGTTGACAAACAGCTAGAGAGGGTGTCCATGAGCTGTAGTCATCCGAAACTGAAGCATAACAGAAAGTGAGCAGAATCTTCTTCTTTCCAGAATGAGCATTTAGCCCTTTTTTTAGAATATTGCATCTATCTCTGTGACTGAGCCACTGAGGATTCTGGCATGTTCCCCAGAAAGACATTAAAGCTTAGTTCTCAAAACTGTTTGCCTACCTGAATTTAAAGGGCATTAGACATCTAATCAAAATTTTTAAATGTAATGCAAATGCTTAACTTGTGTATTGTGCAACGTGGGCTCCTTCTGGCAAAGTGCATACTGACTATGCAGTGAAGTCCTTAGGACTCTTAGCACTGACTTCATCAGGAAGTCTATCAACCTAAGTATATACCATATACTTATACTGCATATAAGGTAAATATTTGATGTAGATACCCCAAAATAAAATACAGTAACTGTTGTTCAGCACTACCTAAAGTTTGGCAACCCTTTCAGCCAAAGAGTACATCTCTATGGGCTGAAATATTCTGAAGTAGGAAAAAAAAGTAGTAACTGTAGAATGAGAGAGGATTTCGAACAGCCAGCTTGCCAATAGTAATAAGATATGCATCAGCATCCAAGCTCTTCTGAGTGATTTATTTAATCAACTAATTGAAAAGGCATAAAGCTGAGAAAGACATATAATTGATCCTATAGTTCACAGTTCATAATTCCATGCTCTCTCCCCCTGGCCTCCCTTGCACAATACCTCATGTATAGTGCCATAGTTCTGCAATATATTGCTCTGGTCATTACAAAATTTGTATTTTAAGTCTAGGATTTTGGCATGAGTTAAAATTTGCTTCTGTAGTTGTCCTGAATGAAAGCAAATAACTGCAGTTAAATGTACTAATGCAGGTAATATACTACCTAATTTGTTTTCTGAAAATCGTATCAGTCTATTAAGATGAACAAGTCACCCTGTAATTGGGATGAAATGACAGCACTGAGAATATCAAAAAGGAGCCTAAGGCTTGTGTGTTGTTTGCATTTGTGGCTTTATGTACTAATTTATTAAAAGTTATCTGGTATTTCTATGGTATCCTAAGGTATTTCCAAGTATAGAAAAGTGAATTATTAAACAAAAAAAATAAAGAATACCTTCATATGAAAATAAAAACATGGGGAAAAATTAAAAGGCCAAAATGAATGAAGTGTAAAGATCACCAAAACCACAATATAAATTGTATGTAGACTAGCACTCCATCTGTGGCCCATGTAGTTCTACTATCTCTTGAAGGTACAGACTCCTGCCTCAGAGGAGTGATAGCTCAAGTGTTGGCTGTGCTTCATATAAATAAATGCAGGTGCCATGGTTGTACATGAAGAGCCGAGTACCCTAGATTCCCCTTAAAGTAAATGTACAGTCACTTCTAAAGCTTGTACCTTCTCATTCTGATGTCCAAAATAAGCTAGATGATTCAAACCAGAAGGAATGTAGGATAATTATCTCACATGCTTCAAGATGAAGTTCAAGCAGAGTGTTGCAGAAACTCTTACTAATTGCTTAAATTTCTTTTACTATTAACATGATCAGCTAGTGTATATCTCATGGAAAGTAATTTGAGAAGGTTGAGACATGCACAAAGATTTAGGATTGATGCTGAAACGTTTAACTATTTTAAAAAAAACTGAAGGAAACTTAAAAATTCTTTTTAAAATATGACAATTCCTCTTGGAGCTTGCTGCTTGGTTTTGGCTGTGGCTTGGCTTGATTTGGATATTTCTGTCTCTGAACTGTATATTTTATAGCTTGATCACTGTTTTTTTAAAATTAGTTTTCAAAACAAGATGAGTTTATGGTTACATGAAGTATTTTGGTAAAGATGTCAAAAGAGAAAAATAACATGAGTGTACATCAATCAAAGGAAAAGGTAGTTAGGTATAAATAGAAATATTTAGAAAGGAGTAAAGAAGTGAAAAAAACCTAATCTTGAAGTCCTCATGGTCTGTCCCCTTAAACTGTCATTTTCAGCTCCATAAAAACTTGTGAAGACATACACACTTACCCAATCCAAAAAGCAGCAGCAATCTAGCCAATGGAAAACAGAGTTCTGGCTCTCTCTTCTCCAAAAATTATTCTAAGGTGAGTATTACGTGGGGGAATCAATATCAGCATGGAAGAAAATCAGGTGCTGTTGACTCATCATTAGCGACTAAGTTATTAAACATGTAGTATTGCTGAGTTGTGTTTCAACAATGGGAAATTGGTTTGGATGTGCTTGAAAACATTCGGGAAAACATTGGAAGGAAAGTGAAGGATTCTGATGTAATCATCTGAGGTTGGAAACACTTGATTGAAATAACACAAGACTTTTGCATTGTCGTCTAAAGTTTTTAAAAAGCGGATGAATGAGCCCATGATGAATGAGCCTCTTTCTTTAGAAAGAGGAAGAAAAAATGATAGCTTTTGTTTTTTAGAGAAACTTAAAATGCCTCCACAACAACAAAAACAACACTTGGTGTAGTTATTTTTATTTTCTGGAGACAGAAATAAAATGTCAGCACAATACAGACTGAACCTAAGGTCAGGAAAAGGATTCTTCATTTGGGACATAAAAGGAAACTATAAATAATGCTTCACATTGTATCCCTTTCTCCTTGGCCTTTTCTTCTGTCATGTCCAGGAGATACACTTGAAAATATTAATTTTTTTAGTTTTCCTTTCAAAGATTTTTTGCAAAATCCAAATATTCTTTTGGGGGGGGACTGGTGTCCCCCCATACTTTCAACATCCTTTCTCCAATATTTGCCCTAGAAGAGAACACCTTTAATACTAGTTTGGAGATTAGTTCTCCAAAATGCCTGAGGTGGAAGTAACTTGCCAAATAAGAAGATTTTTTTTTTTTTTTGACCCAGAGTTTCCAAGCATACTATTATTTTTACTTAAAGAATAAAGCAAAATAAATTATAAAGAAATTAAAGAAAAATACATACTTTTCAACATACTTTCCAAACATGAGGTCTTTTATTCTGGCTCACCACTTCCCTGGAACCCCTTCAGAACCTACTTATGCTCTGACCTTCTCTGGTTTATTATACCCCTAGGACGTACAACTTTCCTTCATCCTTAGCCACTGAAGAAGACTAAAGCAGATCAAACAACTTACTTGCTTTCCTCTTAATAACTTTCTAGCTGCTCTGCCTGGTGAATCCTTGATCAGCCCTACAAGATGTTCTCTGATCCTTTCCAAATGACTTTATTGCCAAGGTGGCAAAGCAATTCTCCGCTGTAGGAGTTAACTTATTGTCAGAGCAATTACATTTGAGTGATACATTTTAAGCGAGTAATACTACTGTTAGCCCTGGATCAGAACTGTTCACAAGTTTTAGTTAAGGTTCAGGTTAAACTACTGCAGGAAAGCAACAATCATCTTTACAGTCAAAATAAAGTTTCCAATTTGTCAGGTAGAAACAGAATACTTAGTCTCAAAAATGAAATCTGCACACTGTGCAGGCAATGTCCTTAAACTGTTACACTGAGTAAAAGCATAGTATTAAGGTGAGAGGTTTATTTTCAGTGATTGTTGCAGTGCAAGACCTTGGGCAAATACTATGTTGGGGAAGAAAAACAAGAGAAGATTATGGCTACCAGCTGAGAAGGGAGCAATACAAGAAATATAGGATTTATATTTTCTAATGGAAACTGAGTTCCTATTACACTATACACTGCCATTATTTGTACTAATGCAGTGATGATTCTACAGCAACTACAGAATGAAGACACAGGAAAATGCTGAGTACACAAAATACTGCTAATAAACTTAGAGACATGACACGAATATAAGTATCATTAATGTTCACTATTAATTTTGGTCTAGTAATAGGGGGTAATGACTGAGCTCCCAGGCCATGGGGGCTCTCTTCCTCTCCCACTGACAGAGGACACAGGGAGCATTTTGGGAAAGAAGCCTACGGAACTTAAGGAGCAGGAAAAGTTTCCATAGTATCTTTGTATAAGGAAGTATGGGCCACATTCACAGGTGTATTTCAGTTTCAGCCTAAAATATCCTGGAGGATGCTGCTTGAATTTGGGTCACATTTCTTGTACAAAAGCTATACTCCCTGATTTTTCCTCTATTTTTGCACTAAATCTTCTACTTCACTTCTCTTAGGAAAAAAAAAGCAGCTCCACTTTCACTTTTCCAAAACAAACATCCTTTGCCTTCAGTTCTACCCTTTGAACACCCAATAGTTTAATGTCCCCTCCCACAAAATCATTTGCACCTTATCCCACAAGGCAGTCATTTCACATTTTAGTGAGCTTTGAATGTGTCTGATGCCTTCAAGCTCTGATCTGTATTTGTTGATAGACCGTGCTTTGTTTTCCCCTGCACTTCACAGTATCTGGCTGTAGCATCCGTCAATGCCTTCTTATTGTGGAAGTTTTTGGAGATCATGTATTTACACAGTATCTAACGAAAAGATATTATTCATGGCTGAGCCCATTGGCACTTCTGTAATTCAAATAATCATTTATAGTACATGTAAAGGCTGAAGAGAAATTTAGATAATCTTTCTTGAACTCAGAAATTTTGACGCAAGTAAAGCCATAAGTGCTGCCATCCCTCTTCCCCCATGTGTGCTTTGTGAAGGTTCATTAGGTCATGTCCTAAAGGTATAAACTGCCATAAATGGAAAGTATATCTATGGGATTATGTTAGACTATCTGACCAAGTAAGACTTGCCTTGCTTCTGAGAGGGCCAAAACAGATGTAAAACTGTGTCGGTGATCATGCTGTTTCTGACAGCTTTGTTATGGCTGCTTTTCTATTCTATTTCTGTTCCTTATCTTAAAAACAATAGTTTCTGAAGGAGTGAATACTAAACACAATTTTGACATATGCAAAAAAGGAAGGAAAAAAATCTATGTGAGATTAAAGTTGTATCTTTGTAGGAACTAGAAATCTATCATCCATTTAATTGAAGATTATTTCACAGATCATCTAATGAATACAAAGTCAATTCATTTTTCTGTGATGAGTGATATACATCCACTTTTGAAATGCAACCTGAGCCATTTTCCCTTTCCATTTCAAGGAAATGTTAGACATCTGCAGGGCTCAATCTTTTATTATAATTTCATGCTGGGAAAGTATAAAGGATTGTCTGAGTCAATAAAAGACTATTCAGGGGTGTTGTGTTTTAACCCCAGCCAGCAACTAAGCATGACACAGCTGCTTGCTCACTACCCCCGCACTGAGATGGGGGAGAGAATTGAAAGAGTGAGAAAACTCGCGGGTTGAGATAAAGACAGTTTAATAGGTAAAGCAAAAGCCACGCACACAAGCAAAGCAAAACAAGGCATTTCATTCAATACTTCCCATCAGCAGGCAGGTGTTCAGCCATCTCCAGGAAAGCAGGGCTTCATCACATGTAATGGTTACTTGGGAAGACAAATGCTATAACTCCAAACATTACCCTCTTCCTTCTGCCCCCAGCTTTATATGCTGAGCATGATGCCATATGGTATGGAACATCCCCTTGGTCAGTTGGGGTCAGCTGTCCCAGCTATGTCCCCTCCCAACTTCTTGTGCACCCCCAGGCTCCTCACTGGTGGGGTGGGGTGAGAAGCAGAAAAGGCCTTGACTCTGTGTAAGCATTGCTCAGCAGTAACGAAAACATCCCTGAATTAATCAACACTGTTTCCAGTACAAATCCAAAACATAGATCCATACTAGCTACTGTGAAGAAAATTAACTCTACTCCAGTCAAAACCAGCACAAGGGGGACAGACAAAACTTTAATAAGTCAATGAGGATATATCAATAAAAGACAGATTATTTGGCCTGAGAGTGCTAATCCTTTAGCATGCTGAGTGATTAACTCTTTAGTTAGTATACTCCATGGGAACTAGTGATCTCCTCGCCATGCAACAATCTTCTTCTTATAAAAGCCTTCAGTAAGGTATACTTGAGAGAACTGCAGATTTAGCAGGATTCTGTAACGACTTCTGGAAAAGAATTACACTGTCCAACTGTCCAACTACCTCCCAAATGGAAGACATCTAAAATGGGTGAGCATTACCCAACATAATATGAGTGTAATAGTGGCAGAACCCACAAAAGCTTACCAGCCTAATTTCCATCTCAAAACTACATAGTGATATATTAAATCCCACAAATTAGATACTAAAACTGCAAAGCACCTTTCCTTGCAGAAAAAATATTCCATAGTTGTCACTATTTGTAATTTTACAGCTTTGTCTGAATCAGCTAGGCGGTGCTACCCTCAGACCTGGTTTACTTTTCTAGAAGAATTACTGGTCTCATCAGGACAGCCTGTTCTTGTGTTCATATCTTAGATAGTCACATGTATTTTCTGAATAGTCAAGAGTCTATTAGTAATAGGTAAGAGTCTACTAATTTACAGAAGTAATGAAGAGCTCAGTCACATACAGCAGTACAAGATGATAGAACATAATAAATGCACACCATCATCACATATGTGCTAAGCCCGTGACTTAGAGTACTGCAGAAAAGAGAGTAAATTTATTATCATTCTGTATGTTGTCTGCTTTTGGCATCTACGCAGGGCTGCAATAGTTGGCATCAGTCTGAAAAGCAGTTAAAAAGTTAATTCTGTGTATCTCCATATACCCAGAGGAAGGGCTGATTGTCTATGTTATTTCCAAGAAATTACCAATAAAATACCTGTTTCAATTGCACAAACTTCACTTTGTTCCTAAAAGCCAGAGACAGTTCAGTTTAAGTTTTCTCAGAGCTTTCAAAGGATGTACTATGGGAGGCTGTGGGTTTTTATTTTGTTTTAATTCCTTTGGAAGCAAGGAATTATTTATTTGCAAGCACAACAAAACATTCTTTATAAATGAGAGTGATTATGAACCTCAAAGATTTGGTTGTACTCTATTAGATGATATAGAGAAAAATATAGGATTTTTAAAAGTTGCTACTGCAATATATGTATGATCTATTATTTTATATAATGTAATCTAAGACTTGCATAGTATTCACGAAGTAATCAAAAGAGATGAATGGGGATGCAATGGTTATGAAAATAAGATGTCAAAGCCAACAGAGCTGTGCAGAAAAATGCAAGTCACTAACCAATGTCTAGAAATTCAGCAAGAAGCACAAAGTATTTCATCAACGACTAATGAAAGTCAATCACCCAAGTCACCTTGTAATGCTTTCTCTTTGTGATTTTAAAGTTTAAGTAGAAAATCAAACGCTTTCGAGGGATACTGCTGTCACCTTGAGAAAAACTAATTGACTGTAAATACCGACTGAGCATATACCAAATTTTTCCACTTGAAATTTAATTGCATTTCCTTTATGCTTTATACATTATTGTGATGATTCATATGTCAAAGACTTAAGCACATTTAGTGTAGCCAGTTTCTGCAGTTCCAAAATTCTGCTTTAGTTACTTTTCTGCCTTTCACACATTCGCCTTCAATTGAGTTACTTACTGGTCATCTCGGGGATCATCTGCGATTTTCAGCTGTTCTACATATATTTTTTATGTGTGATAGTAACTTCTAAAAAACACACAGACTTAAAAGTTCACTAGCAGGAGTGATCTCAGTAAAACCAGGACCCAACTCATTTACAGCAAAACATAGCAGGACTTCCACAGAGTAGTGATAACCTTCTCATAGGGTCCCGGGAAAACTCTGGTGTTCCTTGCAGTGAAGGCAGGCGATCTATGTAGGGCACCTGAGTTTTCACTACATAGAAAACAGTATGAGCACCTTCCCTTGCTCTTCAAATATCCCACAGAGGACAATATGATCAAATCAATTTGGGTCACGAAGCATGCTGGGCTGAAGCACTCAATACCCCAGGGTCAACATGATTATACCTTAATGACCTCATAAGGTCATTAAGCATAAACTTATTAAACATAAAAGAAAATATTTATTGGAAAAAAAAAAAAGTAGTCCAAAACTTTTAAAAGCTTTAAAAATTCAACAGTATTTCAGATAATATGTTTAGGACAAGTCTTAGTGTCTTTTAGGGTGATTAGGCACTAATCTAACATAGTCAAGTAAACAGATACATATATCTGCTTTAATATATTCTTTCTATTCTGAAAGGGTGTTTGAATGTCAGTCAATTTTGAGGAATACTTCATACTATTAACTATAAAAAAACCTCTTTCTTTTTTAATTATCTTGTTAAACTATCAAAAGTTATTTAATGGGGTTTTATTTTAAAGGATGGAAGATTTTAATAGGAGTTCAATTGTAAGCATAATCAAAAATAATCTTTTCTTGAATTGTACCTTCCATTCAATGGTATAGCCTTGGGTAATAGATTTCAACTGAAAAGAAATATGATCTGAATGCTATGTGAAAAAGAATTATTAACCAACTACTAACTTATAAATCAGATTTCCTTAATGTCCTCATACTAAATATCTATACTTTTGTCATTTTGCCACAGGTTGTACTATACTTAATTATCTCTGCAAAGAAGACAGATGGCTTGTGTTTTACAGTCTCATCTTTCTTTCCCCTTGATTGACCATGCAAGCCAATATTCACAAATTACAAAACTTATACTCTCATTTTCCTTAATTAACCTGAAGTAAAAATAAATCATAGCTTTGAATCTTTTTTTTTTCTCATGCAGCATCCAATAACTTCAAAAAATTTTAGAAATCTCAAGCATTCCATTTTTATAAGAAATATCTGCAAAGTCTAGCACTCTGTAAGTGTGTTATGTTTATAAAGGATTATATCAGATAATACTTTTGTTCCTAATACACTTTGTGTACTGCATTTATACTACATTAACTAGTGATGTTTACTGTACTCAGTAAAACAACCAGTTCTCAAAGAACTTCTGCTAGTTCCCTTTAGAAAATACTCCTTTATACATATTATTTATTCTACTTCCATAACAACAACAAAAAAAATTCTATTCCACACACTCCATGACACTGCAACGAATGCAAGGTCGTAGATCATGCAAAGATGAGTGTAGGCGTCTCTAATTTCAGTGGGATTTAAACAGATCCTTGCAGTTACACACAGATTAAAAGATTTCAGTGTGACAAATTTTAAGATAGATCACTGCTGCCTAATCCTACGTGAGTTGTTCTCTTAAAACTAAAAATTCTGTATCTGCTCTTTTAATACCATATGGCTCTTGTTTTCTATTTTTCTATGAAAGTTTAGCTGTTTCATATATGAGTCCACAGAAGGGGTGGTAAACAGACAGCAAAGATCCCAAACATGAGTGTCGGGTTTTTTTGCTGTATCATGTATAGAAACATAATAGCTGACAAGTTCATTCTGTTGCTATACTTATTACTAAACAAACAAACAAAAATGTTATGATTTGCTGTAGGATGTATATCTGATTGTAAATGAAAGGCCTTTAGGTTTTGAAATTTGTCCATGTAACTTTCACATAAAATAATTAACTTACCAGAAGAAACTCCCTCTGCATTTTGACATAGATTAAACCAGCTACTCTTTATATTTCCAATAGACCAGTGATGATTATCCAGTTTACTGCTACACAATATTATCATTACTTATTTTAGTACATTTAAATGGCTTTTTCTTCTTCACTAAGTGAAAATTTGATCTACCCTCTTGCCTGTGTACCTGTTCTTCCTCATATACTGTGGAGGCTATGTCTATCCATGGTTCATTCTCAGACTTGTACTGCTGCTGTTGGCCTTGTTCTCTGCTCCATCTCCATGCTGGGGCAGTGCTTGGGGGATTTAGGTTATAAAAATGAGAACCAAAACTTTTCATGGGTGGACAGGACTCTTTCTCCTCATGCTAACTAAATAGCCTTTGAATGTCTGTCTTTTCTCCCACTGGTCTGAACTACTTATCGTTTGTTAATGTAGACAGAGGAATCCCAACACACCTGAAATGCTTTCCCATTCTCTCCAGTGTTTTTATACATGCAGTAAGTAGATTGAATGGGATTTTGACCTGACTCAATTCCTTCATGTCACCTCAATACCTTCATTCAAGCTGAGAGGGTCTTCACATTCACGTTCAATTTATTTTGCTATTTTTTGAATAAACAAAAAATAAAAACTGTAATTGAGAATACTTTGGCAATAGTGAATCCATTATGTTTGCTCCACTGCAATTGTAACTATTCCAAGTGATCTTTAATCTACATTTCACTGTCATGATAGTCTAGTCTGATTCCACAGGAGTCATTTGCTTTATCTTACGAATATGCACTTGGGGAGTGTTTAATCCACAGATCACTGACAGAGTAAACTGTAACTCTTTTTGTACTTTGAGCTATTACTATCCAGAGTCAATAACTGCTCTATTTAAAAAAAAAAAAAAAGAGGACATATAATCCCCTGAATTTATAGATCAGTATATGCACAGCAGGTATGTATATTCAAAATTGCTTTCAAAAATATCTAGCATATATCTGTAATTCTTTTTTCTTTAAACCAAACAGAGTATTTCATTTTATTCGAACAATTCAGCCCTAATCCAAATTACAGACTAATATTTCTATCTGCAGATGCTTTTGAGATTTACTAATCTAAAAAGTGTATAAAACAACCAAGGTAATACTTTAACTGGAGGAATTCTAATTAGCACTGATATGTACAAATGACTGAAAGAGTAAGAACATGTTCTGAAATGTCAGGTAAGCAGGTGAAAATAGCCTCTGTCAGTCTAACTTCAAGGTCTAAAGTAAAGCAAATACTCAGTGACACTCACTTTTCTAGTACTATGAAAATAATATTTTACCTTCGGTAACTCCTCTCATAAGTTTTTTTCCCCAAGCTTTGGACATAAATTTGAGTTCTATGACCACGTGTGCTCCCTTCTAAAAGCACATGCTTTTACTACACCCCAGAACCAATGTAGTTAAAAAGTAACAAGAATCACCATTTTTTCAAATGTCTGTCTTTCTAACAGATCCATTAATCACATGGGTTTTTTGCTCAACTTTTCCCAGCCCTTTCAAGGTTACCCTACAAAAAGGTAGTCCCTAGAACCTAATGACCCATTTTCCATGAATTAAACATAGGTTAAGACCATGAACTTCAGTCTTACTGATTATATCATCTCTTCAACAGAGAGTTACAGTCACCTTCCATGAGACACAGTGAAATATATAGACAACATGCTTACTGCAAAGCATTGTTAGACTGGGTCTTGTAGTTGGGAAGCTGCACCTAAGTGAATCTATGATTGGGCACGTCACAAGCAACCCAGACAACTACAAAAAGCCACACTTGAAGAAGGTTTCTTAACACATCACTTCTCTGATGGGTGCAGGAGGTAATAAAAACTCATACTTTTGAAAGGCAGAAGACAGAAAATGCATGTAAAGTTGGTTTGCATATCAGGAAAACGGGGAAGAAATTATATACATTGGCTTAGGTAGTGAAAAAAAGTCATACTGGATAATAATGAGGAGCTGGAAATAGTGGAAAATAAATGTGTCCATAAGCTATGGGTAGGAATCTTCCTAGCAGAGGTTTAAAAGTCCCCCCTCCCTCCTGTCCTCCAGAAAGGCCAAACCAAAGGCAGCACTCATAGCAAGGTAGACAGAAAGATGTAATTGGAGAAAAAGGTTATCACCTTTAAGATGCACGCAAGATAGTAATGATTTAACCACACTGGGCAAGAACAGCACAGGTCTTGGGATGGTTTCAGCTTCATTAGACTTCCAGGAGCTGTAGGTACTCACTAAGGTGGCAGGAACGGCTCACCCTCCACGGGTTCACTCCTCTTAGCTGGGTGTGAACAGTCATTGCTTAATTACACTTTCCGCCATCAGGCAGGAACCAACCAAAGTAAAAAGCATTGACAAGGGGCGTGGTGAAGCTACCAGTCCATGTGCATACCTGCTCCACAATGCAACATTTTATCAGAATAAGGATAGTTTCCCCCTCATCTGTCTACTTGTCCTACAAGCCCTCGTTTCCACATAGAGAAATCTGGATGCGCAGGCCAGATCAAAGTCAGGTCCAAATCTGAAGAATGAGTTCCTCTAGGGAGACCACAACACACAATAGATGCATTCACCTGTAGGTCAGCTTAGGCACAGCCGAGGAGAGCACTTTGAGGGGCAGGAAGAAAAGCATTGGTGTTTTTTTTTTAAAAAAAAAAGAAAAGGAAACTGGAGTACAAAAGCCAGAACTATTCTTCTTTTATTTTATGTAGCCTTCCTTTCCAGATATTTACTATCTGTATAATAGGCCTGCAATATAAGTGTACCTTTTTCCTTCTAAAGTAAAGGATTTGAAGAAGATGATAACAGGCAGATCATGTGCAGATTTAGAAAGTGTATTTAGAAAGCAAAAGCTGCTTTTCAATGCACCTACTATATTGTAGCTTTATTCTGTTCCTGTTATCTAAGAGTTTCAATTCTTGTGTTGGATGTAGAGTGTTGCTACGTATTTCACAATTAACAGTGAATTTCCTTTAGAATTAAAAAAAAAAAAAAGTTATTTTAATGGTTCCTGTGTATTTTAACTGTAAAACATTTGTAATGAAATAGATAGGTGTCTTTTTGTTTTATGTCTGCTTTTCCAAATGAAATCTCTCAAGGTGTTTCCATGTCAAGTGTGATCTTTTGTAATACATGACCTTTCCTAGCCTAGCCTCATATCACTTTCTTTGTTGCTACTAAAACCAAAATTTGCTTTTTTCTTAAGGCAAGTTTAAACTTAAATTTTAGCCCTAGAAGACAGGAGTGAAATCTATTTTCTAAGGACATTGTTTAATTTCTCATTAGACAATCACTGATTAAGCTCCAGTGTCTGCTGATTTAAAGCTTGAAAATTAAAACCAGATTTTTTTTTTTCCCCAGACTAAATAGAATTATTGTTGACTGGATAATTAACTACAGCTATTGTATCTGAAACAGAAAAAGCTGCCTGCAGCTGCAGCTGAAAACATTTTTTCTAAAATAGATTGATTGCAGAGTTAATTGTCTTAGGTCCCAAACAAAACTAAATTAAATCTGGGCCTGCAGTGTTTTTAAATATATGAAATACTATTTTTTAAATTTCTCAAGTAACAAGGCTCTGCATCAAAAAATTCAAAAGAGAAGGGTGCCATCCCTCCTTGATCAAGTGTCAGGGTGACCATTTCAAACGACATGATGACAAAGAAGTTTATGGTTGCTGTTCAATGGCCTAGACAAAATAGTAATTATAAGAGCTTCTTTTCTGTCACAGGCAATTTTTTATACACCCTCTTTTAAGCCACATGTACTTCAGCAGTTGCAGATTAATCTACACTGATCCCATCTGCCTCACCTCCAAACCCAAGGGAATATGGATTTGCTTGGAAGGACTGGGAGTATGGAGCTAAACTCTGCCATCAATGCTGAAATTACATTAAAGATTGCAAAATGAGGTTGTGGCCACATCACTGAAGAGCATACCCAGCAGCGTTAAGGTAACACAGAGCAAACACAACCCAGCTGGGCACAAATGAACTGCCTCAGGTCCAATTACATATGTGTACAGGTAAATTTACACTGTACCCAAATATCAGGAGATAGCCTTCATATCACTGTGCTGTGGCTTTCCAGTTGTGAGAGCTGGTATCTGTGAACCACATTCCATTTCATGAAGTGGTAGATTGTAGATGCTGTACTAGTCTCACTCACCAAAAATGTTAGACAGCTGCATTGTGAAGAAAGGAATTGCTAATATGAATTGTAGTAAAGCTTAGAAAGACGGTCCTGGGGAAAAGGAGAGTATTTCAAAAAAGACCAGAGTCCCTGTGGTTATATGCTACACCATTAAAGAAAAGAGGGCCATGAACTAATCTTTGGTTCCAACACCAACTGACACCAACTAGCATACACTGCCTAGGGTTAGTTTCCTTTAAAGCAATTTTATTTTGGAGAACGCTAGTGGAAGCAGACCAAAACTGATCTGTGGAGCGGGCTAACACCTACACATACAGACCAAACCAGGGTTCTGTGTCGGAGCCTGCCCTTTGGACATCATCAGTTTATCAGCATAGACTATGTCTACCACATCAGGCCTGCCTGTGGACTTAAATACAAAGAGAACAAAACCATAAAGTCTGACCAGATGTAAGGAAGAGATAGTTGAGGAAATGCCAAGCTCACCCAAAATTATGATGTTTGTACACATGCAGTAAGAAACCATGTATACCATTTTATGCTTCTTTCAGCTTTGCTCCTTACAAAGAGCATCACAAGGAGACTCACAATTCCCTTAGGGTAAGCTAGACACCAGTTGAACCTACAGAATCTTAGCAAACAAAATGACTAGGCTCAAGGGAGCCAGAGAGACTTAATATGTATTAATTCAGAGTTATCTTTCAGATATAACCAAAATACATTCCAAAGGGGGAGAGACTTTGGCTTTATTTTGCAGAGCAAGAAATTACAAGTAATGCTATAGCAGAAAAGACTTAAACAGAGGCAAATCTATGGAAAGACTGCAAACTGGATGTAAGTAATTTTAAAAGAAGTTACCATAATATTTTATCTACTAATTTTTAAATTAACACTAATACCTACAAACTGCTATCCTAAGCTACTGTTGTAGGATGTAGAGATACAGAATCATTGTCCCTGTGTCACAATCCTAATAATCTTTCAGGCATTTTTATTATTAACATTTTTAGACTTCCTTTTTGATAGAATCCAGACCACAATAAATAGTAGTTTTATGAGCGATATAAAGTAACATTTCCAGCACCAGTGAAAAGCCATCCCAGCTGGCCACTAGCTGCTATTCCCTAAAGGTATGAGTCTCCCATGCTTCTCTGTCATATTTGCCAGCTTAGTATGGATGCCTAGGCTGTTTCAAATTACATTAAGGTCTCAGTTAAATTACCTCAACGTAGCATCTAGTGTCATTTCAGATGCCTTCGTGTGCCTTAGATATCCTTCTGGTGGTGACTGTGAAGCCATATTGTTGTACACTGGCATCCAGAGGTCTGGAGACATACCTTAGGGCATCTCACAAGACAAGTCACCTATGTTTAGGCAAATAAGTCCCACCTCTAGATTTCCTGTGTGTGGGCAACTATATCAAGCCTTTTGTCAATACACTTGATGGAGCCTGGATGCTTAACTGAACTGCCCACACATGAGTACCTAGTGGTGTTTGAGATATCTTAAGCTATCTACATACTCTCCACACAGTCTCATGTATGCCCATGGTACATCCGCAGCTCTAACATGATGTTTCATATTCTCTATTATGTCCCAGATGACACTAGTCACCTATGTTTAGTCAATTGAATTGATCCCTATAGAGCTATTAATCTCACCCTAAAACAGATGCCGGGTGGCTGGACAGCTGAACCATTATCCAGGACACATTAATTGAACTGGACATGGTTGAGCTTCAATTGCCAAGAAAAGAGTGACCTTGTACTACCTGTAATAGCCAGCAGTACATATGACATATGCATGGGACTGGCACTTTCGACCCAGCTAAATATACAGATATTTGCATGACGACAACTATATCTAGGTGCATCAAGCTTTTAGCTCTACCCTGCTCTGTATAATACTTAATACTGATTCATATTTTGAATCACAGTATTGATGCATTTGAATTACGAGTAAATGTTTGTCTTGTTTTCTATTAGTTAAACAGGTGGAGAAATTTTAATATAATTAGAATGGCTCCAGCTCTTGATTAAATTTTAAATCATTTTTTGGTAAGAGATTATATTTTTTGTTAGTTTGTTTTTTTCCTGTACATATCTGCACTTTACGATTGCAATCAATTACAGTCTTTCTAAAGTCAGTTTTAAATCACTATTGGATGGATTTCAAAAGTCAGACTTGCAATGGTACATGGTGTGAATAGGCACGAATTCAAGTGAAACTGTGCCGAAAAGAGTAAGACTTTTTAAATATGTGTGTAAAATAGCAAAACTAATAAAGACAAAGTGACAGTATTAATTCAGTTCTGGATTGTGATATTGTAATATGCTGGTAACATGAGTGTGGTATGGTGACAACAAATATACTAGACAGTAAGATAAATCTTTATTGAATTTCTATAATTTCAAAAATTATTTGTCTGTAGAATTACATCACAGAGATTCAAAGGTTGTTTATCTTTTTATCCTGCAGTGTTTAGGATCAAAGTCACATTCTAAAGCTTGAATTTGTTGTCTGAGAAAAAAAAAATAAAATAAAAAAACCTCTCATATTTTCACTTCAGTAGTTGCCTAATATCTGAACAATAAATAAAAAAAAGGAATTTCAGCAAGGAATTTTTTCCTATGGCTGGACAGATACCAACCTAAGTAAATTACTTTGCATAAGCTTCTTCTCATATTTCAATAAAAAGCATTAGTAATGTTAGTATATCTTTACCACATTAAATCTCCAAAGAGATACCAGCGAGATGAGCATTTAGTACAAATCTCTGTGTGTATGAAATAATGCTAAAGAGCCTTAATGGGCATAGATACTTTTACAGAAAAACAACATGGTTTTAGTAATACACCTCATTAGTATGAAAGTGGATGAGTACATTTGATTTGCATGAGTGTGTTCCTACCACTCTCTTGTCTTTGAAGACTAAATAAACATAAAACTAAAACTAATTTTTAGTCTGAAATTTTGAAATCTGTGACAAAACTTTATTCTACCTGTTCTTGCTATCAAAGCTGCTAAATAAATAAAACCCATTAATTTTCAACAACATACATGTAACTAAAGTTTCTGACAAGTATTTTAATACATATTGAAAGGAAACTTCTGAGTGTTCCTTTGCTGTTCACAGCAATCTTCCTTCAGAATGGGGCTACAGGGTACATTTACTTCTTGCAACACTGTGCAAGCAGTGCTTTCACTGTGTTCTAATGTGATTTACTCTTGCTTCAGTGAACAGAACATTTACATAGTTCCAGAACATGCTTATTAATATTTTTGTTCCAAACATGCTATAATACGATAAAAGTCATGCATATAATACCATGAGATTCTTCTGACAAGGTATATTTAACTGAAGAGTCAGATATGGATTAAAAACTTCAGTGTTGACCTGAGTTCTGGTATTTAGGCATTTTTCCTAGGAATATTTTACTGATCTTCACTTCTTCAAGGAGAATATCAAAGTCCTTCAGTCAAATTCAGGAGCTTCATTTTTATAAACCAACATGTTTCTTAGATTTCTGTTGGATCCAGTAAAGATCTGGTTATAATTTTCCTTAGACTTCCTTCCCTGGAATCATTATATTAACAATATTTTCAACAATAAGCTATACAGTATATGCCATTTTTTCTTTTATAATAAGGCTACCTTACGCCATCACTTTAATGTAAAGGAATTGTAAAGAGTAATGTAAATTCACAGAAGTCTAAATGCAAATGAGAAGCCAAAATAATGTGCTTAACATTTTCCAAGTTTTTGTCTGACCTTTTACTGATAATTCTCTATCATTTATTAGATTTCATTAGATCTTACATCAGATGCAAAATGTTTTATTAATGACATATCTAGGTGCTGTTCTTGATTTGGGATATTCAAGTAATTTTTTATAGGTTGTCCGAACATTCAACAAAGTATGCAGTGCACAAGAGCTTTGAACTCACAAGGAAGTTACTGAAATTCATATGCAAAACATCACGCTATTATTTCTAAAGCAGTTGGAAAACCATTTCTTTTTCCATTCTGATCCCAGATAATTGTCAGTATTTGATACTCCGTCTTTTTGTCCATCACTGAGTTTCCAAGGAAAGGATTCCTCACCATCCAGCATCCTCTCCCCATATCTGGGAGCAGAAAGTCATTGTTTGCGGTCTCTCATATTCTGATTTTCCCTCCCTAACCAGCAACCATTTCTTGGTGTGAAATAATAGTGCTTCTGGGGGAAGTGAAATGGAACAGGAATACCAGATGAGGAATGGCTAATGAATATGGTTCAGGAAGTGTCTTAGAAACAAAATAAATGTTCTGGGAGGCAGAAAAATGAGGCTGCCCATAGCTGTTTTGTGATTTCTTTGATTTTTTTTCTTTTAAATATTCTTCTAGGAAAGATCATTCTCTGCTCCTGATTTATGAATCTCTGCTTTCATTGAAACATCTCTGTGGTAGAATTAGAATAGTGTGAAAGATTCTTGTAAATTAAAAACCTTGAGTTCAACATGCTGATAAATACTGCAATAAAGTTAATGTTTGTTCCATTTCTGCTTCTACTGTGGAAAAGCATAATTATCCGTGTTGGCCTTAACATTTCTGGTTTTCATCATTCAGCTTATTTTGTTTACACTGAACAACAGAACTAATAGAGTTGCCAGAAACGCAGCTTGAAAGCATTTGCATTTGAATAGATAATAGTTCGGTCTTTCAGCATCAAAAACTGAGGATTATAAAATCAACTATCACCCAAATGGTTCTGCTAAATTACTGGCCATTACAATCATTAATCATCTTGATATTTGAACAGGAAACTCAATAAAGAGAGACATTTCACACCTCTAAGGGTGATTGTTTCAAGATTACATTAATCCAATGCACTTTATATCTGTTATGAGTATGAAAAATATGGTGAAAAAGATGGCCACTTCATTTCCAAATGAGTCTTCCTAATGTACCACATTCCTCAAAAAGAAGAGAGAGTTAAAAGTGGTATATGAAAGGTAGGAGAGTGTGACTGGGAAGATCGCTTGGGTAGGATTTAATGATCCAAGTAGAAAAAGAGAGAATGAAAGGCATGATATGGAGGAAATATCTAGAAGAAAACCTGGTAAGAGCAAAGATGGCAGTTAATGCCAACCCCAGTGCCAGTGAGAAATCTTCAGCTTAACATCTAATTAGAGTAAATCTAAACAGTACAATGAATGCTGTGCCATGAAGACATACCTGAGCTGACAAATTAGTTTGTTTAATGGAAGTAATACAGCTGAGTTACCTTCACTCAGACTAATAAATCTCATTACCCCATAGAGTTATTTGTCCCAGTGGAAAACTACAAAAATGCAGTTAGCCATAAGACAGTGCAAACACTTCTGTCAAAACAGGGAGTGGGACAGGGCGAGAGAAAAAGCATGAGTGAGTGAGGCAATCTAGACACCAAGGCAAGGTTGAATAATTTCTTTTAATAGAATTAACAGTTTAAGTTGGTTTTGGAATTGCAGTCCCAGTATTAAACACTGCAGAGGGTAAGAGGTATTTTAGTGCTGCAGGTGCGCTAGAGAGTATCACATTTTATTAGGTGGTAACAGTCACGTTCAAAAATTTGTTTCCTTAGCTGTTCTTTCACAGTGAGTTCACAGTTTTGTGGGTTTTTTTCCAGCATTCCTAATTGACCTAACTTTATTTCTCTTGTTAAAGGCAGCTTTGGCACAGAATTTCTTTATCTCAGCCATTTCAAAGTCATTAGTAATTTAATTCTCCATCTCATTTATTAATGGACCTACTCTATAGTGCTACTGATTTTCCCCTGATACATTTACAAAAGCCTATCTCATTCTCCTGCCATAACCTCATTAAGGGTGAGATGGTGCAGTTTGATTACAGACAATAAGTGGTCTTTTAGTGGTACCACAGCAGGACTATTGCCAACACTAGACAAGTCAGCCATGGCTTTGTCCAGTCCTGAAAACCTCTAAGTTTTTTGATTTTTCTCTGGTCACTCTGGTATTGTTTCCCAGTTCAGTAATTCTTTCCTGCCTCACCAGTAGAGATCAGATAGGGATAGGAGCCATCCACCATTTAAACCCTGATTTTCTGCTAGCATACAAATAATGACGCACTCTTTGTCACAGTAATATTTTATATTCTGACAGCACTTCCAGGGATAAAGTACAAAACTTTTATGAAAAACTCCTAACAAGGTCAGTATAAAAAGTAGGTCAGTTCCCATAAAAGTTTAAAAGTTATGTATCAAAGTATAATAAGTTATGTACCTGTAACTTATAGGCAATTCACCCTTCCAGTGGAATTTGCTTAGGCTGTCTATACAAGAGAGGTAGACACCACAGAAAAAGATCTAAAGGAGTCAGTATCCTCTGAAGTAAGCTAACAACAATCAGCATGCAGTACCCTTAAGTCAGAAATGACTCAAGGCTTAATCAGAATAGAAAGGTGCCTAAGGCAGCAGTCTGCTTGGGGGGCAAGGGAAAAGGATATGCAGGTATAGCCTAGCTGCCTGCGTGGTTGGTCCTGCTATGTCTGCATGCCTCCTTTACTCCTGTCTTCCACTGGAGAAAGGGGATGGTAACTCTGGTCATCTCTTAACAGTTACCTAAAAACTGTAGGCAAGCTTCTGACTTTCAAACATCTTGGCTGTTGTTTTATTTCGTAGTGACTAATCTGCATGACTTTTTAGTTGTCAAGACTACAGAATCGTGAGATTTTATAGCAATCATTTCTTTTAAAACCCCTCTTTATGTTTTAACAATTTTTTTTCCAAAAATCAACCTATATAACCTCACATCAGCATTTCTTCTATGCTTAAAGAGAAGCATGCTTTCATTATATTATTACTTAACCAGTCAGCTAGCATTTCTTCTAACCATGTCTTTGGCTTGATACAAGTATATATTATATGTATATTTACATATGAAAAGATATGATGTATATAACATTCTGGTTTGAAATTTACAGAAAAATCTTCAGTGTTTTTTTTAAAAAATAAATGTGTTCAACTTGTCTGGGGTGGGAAAATGTAATTTTATTAGAGAACAGTACAGACGCAAACACATTTAGTGCTTTTCACCAGGGCCATGTACATTTATACAACCAATCAAGATCAAGCTCTAGCTTTTTTCATGTGGAGGTGATTACAGCAAAAGAATAAAAGCTTCTTATCCTCATGAACAAAATCATGTCACACCACATGAATCCCTGATAAGTCCCTTTCAATGAACACAAAATCTCCCTTTACCTGCAGATCCTTAATTACACCCAACAATTTCCAGCTCCGAAATAGCTACAACAACAATAACCACACCTACAATCAGCTCATAAATTTAAGACCTGCGTAGACCACACAGCTGACAGCAATTAACTCTGATTAAAAACATTGTAGAAAAGCTGGCAGGTTCCCCTATGAACCCTGATTTCCAAGTCTCTGTGACTCATCCAATTTATTTTTGTATCAAACTAATTTACATGAAGTTGAAACTTGGAATCAAATCAGTACATTTGAGGTGCAATATTTTTTATAAACAACTTGAATTTTTGTTTTACTTTATTTTCATAGGAATAGTCATAAATCAGGGAATGATGATGTGGTTTGTGTCAAAGGAATTCACTAACTCTCCCCCAAATTACTTTGCTTTTAATGAGTCTGAGAGAAGTCATTATACATTGCAAGGTAAGTGTTAAAGAGGCAAACCTGAAAAAAGCATATAGATCTTTTAAGGCTAGTTTTAAAAAGTGACTTAAGTACGTACAAAGTAACTGTTGTCATGATTCATATGAAGGAAAGCTCTGGCTCCCAGATTCATTGGGTGAGTCACTTACCCTCTATTTTCATGGCCAGGGGAGAGAGGCACATAAAAGAGTAATCTAGAAAAAGACAGATGAGGGTCAGCAGGAGTTTCTGAACAAAGGCATGTGTCTTTAGCCACCTCTTAGTCAAAGCTGAGGCAGAGTGCAGGTCATTAGGAGGCCAGAAGAAACTTATGTCAGCCAAGGTTTCAGAAGCACAGGGAAGCCATCTTCACCTGAGAACAGATGCCTTAGCCATCCCTGTAGAAAACTTAGCAAAATATGCTCTTTTCCTTTAAAATGTGTCCAAAGGAGGTAAGGCCACATGCTTTACAATATAATGCTCCAGTAGTTAGATCTCTTGCTCAGTGAATGAAAGACCAGGCTTGTTCAGAGAGTTCAGTACACACAAGGTGTTTTCCTTTCAACATCTGCTGGAGCCAGGCTGAGCGCAGAGAGTTAGCAGGAGCTGATCTCCCCTTATATTTACATGTGCCTTCACACAGGGTTGGCTGGGATCACTGGATGTGAGCCTGTGCAGGTGGGTGGGAGGAGAAGTGCCTCTGCAGACCTGTTTTTGAGAGCACTCCCAACTCAACATAAGCAACAGCACCAAGGGGTGAGATACAGATTAAAGCACTAGATCCAGGACCCAGCTGTAACATTATCACTGAACATAATCAGTCTGAGCCTCTCCCTGTATAGCAACAAGCATACTTTGCCATCCAGAAGCATTTTCTAATTGTAGGGGACTCCAGCTCTTTGTGAAACCATGCCACCGAGCAAGAAATTATGCCATATACTCAAGATCTGTGAAAGTGAAGAACTCTTTTTTGAACAATCATCCAGATATTTCAGAGAAAAAATCTGAGGCACAGCCATGGCCACATCATATAATCAACCTTACGAGCCAGGAAGTGACCCACAGTTTAGACATATGTACATATTTCAGGTGGGCTGCTTAACAAGGTGCATAAAATTCCAGCACGAGTCTGTGGTGTAAATTACATTGACAGGATTACAATCAAAGTGTAAATACACAGTACTTTTTTGCTAACAGGTGGCTTCAGAGATGATAATCCAATAGCAATTGACTTCATTTGGTACACAAACAGATGATTTATAAAAATAAGAAGCTAAATTTTCCCCCAAAAATTTTGACACTGTACCATTGACATAAGGAGAGGAGTAAAATGCAGTTCAAGCTGTGGGCTTCAGAGCTGCTGCTGAGACTACAATACTATGCATTCAGACAACGTCACTCAGTGATCAGCATGCATAAATTGCTATTTGGGGACAACTCAGGAAACATGAAACAGTGTGAATATGTTTTGTAAGTGGGTCTTTCAGTATATAAGCCAAATAGGATCTAACTTCACAAAAGTGGAAATGTTACAGTTGTTTAGAGGTAAATTATCTTCTGAGGTGAGTTATTTTTTCACAGAGGACAGCTAATTCACTGAGATTTGACCTCCTGACCTTTACTGACATGTACTGAAAGCAAGTCTAGCCCAAGGGTAGTGAATGGTGTTTGAATGAGAGATGTTTTACACCAAATTGCGACAAGGGTAATAGCATGTCACTGAGACTACAACAAATGTCAGCAAAAGGCTGAAATCATAATGACTTTGGAATAATCATTATTTGCTATTGGAAAAACTGCAGCAGATTAATTCACCACATATCTTGTATGAATGTGGTACAGCTCGGTGTAATGTGAGTACAAGTATTGTGTCATTGCTCACTAGTCTTACTACATAAAATCCCAACTGATCTGGCAAGTTACATGTCAACTAGTAGTAAATTACTTGCTTTGAAGAACCATATTAAAATTCATTTTGCATCAAGTCCTTCAATTCTGATATGAATAAAAAGAGCATGATACTGATTGTGTATAGAATTCTTATACAAAATCCTGGCATATAAAATGAACACTGAATCAGACCCAGGAATCCAGCTGATTTGAGTAGACAGAGAATTAGTTACACATGATTTTTTAAAAAAAGAAGGAAAGGATGCAGGAAAGAAAATAATTTCTAATTAAATGTGATCTTACTTTAATAAAATCAAATTAGATTACATTTCTGATGGTTCTGCCATCCTTTCCTCAAGTCATTGTGACTTGACAATGTAAGAGACAGAAATAAATATATTGAATAACTTTTAAGATATGTTTTTTTAAAAAATCCCTAAATATTGAGTTCAGAAAGAGAAGGAGAAAGACAACTCAAGATAGTAAATAAAATAGGCTACCAAAGTGTAGGAAAAACTAGAGAATGCATCACAAAATGGATACTTCTTAGATCTGCAATCCCCAAGGATTTCTTATGGTGCAATACTCTCCTCTCCACAGTCTTCATACATCTAGGTAAAGTGATTGTATGTATATATTGTTATGATTTTTATTTTCTACTAAAAATTTTAAAATACTTAGCATTCTAATAAAACTTGTAAGCATTAGCCCTACCCAATCTGTTTCTGACAGGCATTTTCACTTGAAGCTGATATATCTCTAACAGATCCTCTTGTTGTTCTTCTGTCCTGGCACCCACATCTGCGTCCTAACTGGATTGGATCTTACCCAGGCATTTTCCTTGGCTGCACAATATGGAATAATAAAGATAAGCCTCAGAACACAGAAAATCCATATCTATACGCTAATCCTGTAACAACCTGCTTACCCTTAAAGGCCTTAAAACCCTGGAGTAGCTCATTTGGGAGAGTTTGTAGGATCAAAGTCTAACAGCCTGCATTTTTTCAAAAGATAAAAAATACTTCTTGGTGGTCTTTAACACCAAAACCAGAGACATTAGGTGTTACACTTGCAGTTTGTGCAGCAACAGGCTATTCCATACTAGTACAAGCAGTAATTATAGAGGAGAAAAGCTAGAACTACAGCAAACCCCCACCTCTAGCAAGATACACAAAGGTATGGTGAGCTACCAAAAAAGGTCCTTTATTCAAATGGCGACAGTCTGTAATCAACCTTTCTTGGTCTAAAGATCATTATCAACATCAGTAAGTCAGCAGGTGAATCAGAAATGTATCTACAGTGTTGCCATTAGAGGGAGGGAGAGCGCTATAGACAACAAGCAGAAGCCATGGCTAGCTGGCATTTAGTTTTTCAGCCATATCAAACTTTTTGTAAATCTGGAACTCACTTTTTTAAAAGGAAATTCCAAGACACAATTAGCCCTGAGTTTTTCAATTAGATTTCACAGTCATTTAAAATAATGGTAAGAATTACAGTCAGAGTAAATCCTGAGATGTGACATTATCAGAGAAAAAAATGTTACAAAGATTAAAATAGAAAAATAGTGGGCCAACCCAAGTTTTATGTCCAGCAGCCAGGTTCTAGGTTTAAATTAGCTAGCTCATCATGAGATGGCCCTGTGCATAGTAAGCATAAAGGTAAGAATTGCAATGGTGCTGAGGTATATGAATCAACATGGCATTAGAATATTGGACAACTCAAAAATCTTATGTGGGAAGTGCCACCTTCTTAGTGCAATCAGTGCTCACCTGGAAACGAGAAAGCATCTTATTTTCTGTTTCTTTCTGCATCTTATAATGCCTGTACAAAGTGGATTGTAAAGCCACCATTTTGATTTACCAGTGGTTTTTTCAGAGAACCTTTTTGGGGCTCAAAGATGATGATGGTTATTGCAAGAATACAGAACCTTGTAAGGGGGAAATTAACATTAAAACAAGGAAAACAGAGTCTAGGATAACAGAATTAGAATTAAAACAAAAAAGCTGCCTTTGCTTGTTTTAGAGCCCTCGCCTAAAATCACAGCTTAATATCAGAATATATTTTCTAGCTAAACATTAATATCCCATTTCTTATAAATCAGAGCTTTCATCATCTAACTGCAAACTTCAGCCAGTGCCTGTAGAATAGAGGTGGATAAGAAGGCTCAAGATGAGTCTTGAATATCCAGGACAAGAAAGAGGACCTCTTCACTCAGTCATGAATCTGAATAGTTTCTGTAGGATATAAATATAAGCACCTTTGATACTGTTAAGCAGCTTGTTTAGACTGCTTATGACACGAAACCATAGAAACTTGATTTGTAATGAATTGCATAAATTATCTGTTTATCGTTAGTGTATCTGGAACAGAATATGAAGAAATCAGATTCAAGTATCTGTGTTAAAAAGTAATGCAACCACAAAATAAAATATAGACAATGTTTTTTGTTGCTTTTAAAATCACTTCTCCATCTGAAAACAAAGAAGACAAAAGGTTGATGCTGCTAATATTGACAAGTCTTAGTTAAGAGCTGGAGCTCCACAGACCTCTCTTGGTGTTCATGAATCTATGCTAACTTACACAAAGACAAGATTCATCTTTTTTTAAAATGTAATATGTGACATGGAAGTGCTTTAATTTTCTTTCAAACAGACATCTCCAGCTCTGTTAGCTCTATTGAATTCCATTCTGTATTATCCAGGTCATATCTCAGTCCCCAGTTCCAAACATCCATCAAAGACTGTGAAAGGTTCTGGCCTATTTTACACATTTTTAATAATGTTACAAAGACTGACATGACACAGAATTCAGTTTGTGAAAATCTAAACAGAAAATATTTTAATGTCAATGTCAGGCACGGTCACATAAATGTGCTCATCACAAAACCATTAAATCAGATTAGCAACGATTTTTAAAGAAATGAACGGCATTATCTCCCAGCCACAAAGAAAATGTGAAAAAAAATGAACAAAAGGAATAAGCTGTGCTCCACTTTGGTAGGAGCCTTTTTAGAGCAGCTATGCAAGTTTCCTGGTTGCTGTGCCTTTTCCTTGTTGTTTTAAGCTTTTGCTTTTGAAATTTTACTATTTTGTTATGCCAATGGATAATACGATGTGTGTGAGAGCATTTGCTCACTCTCAAAAACAGATTAATATGATTTCACAGTGCATTGCAATCATACACATATGTCAGAAGTTTCTCTGAACTAAGAAAAACTTTCAAATTGAAAAAAGAAAATGGCAAAGGACAAGTAAGCATATTGCCTAGGAATCAAACTTACACCAAGACCTAGAGAATATTAATCAAATAAATAGCCTCAGTGCAATAAAAACTTTATTAAAAGATTGATGACAATATGCAAGTAATGGATTCTAAATTTCTCAGCTTTCTCTGATACTGAGTGGTTCTTAATAACTCCCAGCAAGAACTTAACAAAACAAATTCTATGGCTAATAGTATAAATTTATGCTACAGTATAATTATAAAACCATGCAGCACAACATGCAACTTAAAGAGAAATTATTATTATCACATAAAAATTAATTTAAATTTTATATATACTTATACATTTTAAAACTTGACAATTTTTAATAAATAATAGTGAATTGGTTAAACTTGTACTGTTTGCATAGTAGTCAATGACTATGATTCTTACTCCCTGACATGTGTGTTTATCTCAAATCTTTAATATACCTTGATTGACAAGGATAGGAAATTTTGCTAAGAATTTCCATTTCCTTTGCTACATATTAGCATCCAAACAACTTAGAGTTCGCACAGAACTTAGTGTTCTTGCATCATCTTGTAAGCGTTATTGATCTCCTGGCAATGTTCATTTTTATCCTGGTGCACATATTGGAAATATCTACACATGCCTGAACATCTTCTTAAGTAAATCTTGATCCTGCTTTGTGAGTTTTAAGGCTAGTACACATCATACTGTATTTTGGTTTAAATATCTGAGTTTTCTTCTCCATTGCAACATCTACAATAATCTGGAAGTAGACAACCAGGACAAGAAGCTAGTTTACTTTGTCTCAGCTTACCAAGATGGTAGAGAATGCAAGGTGCTTTATGATGGGACTCTGAATCAGACAGAGCTGTGGGCTTGATGTATCACCACTTTTTTCTTAAAGTGAAAATACTAAGAACGTCAAAGGGGCTTTGACTTACTAGTACTATTAGAAAAAAAAAATGGAATAGCAAACTTTTAAATAGAGAATTTTTTATTGTGTAATTTTTTTTAAGTCCTCTTATTTCCCTGTTTCTGTGTAAAATTTATTTTTCCCTTCAGCCTTGCAGCAGTAACTTCTACTGGCTCCATGGGTTGCACAAACTCTACACAGTCCTCTCAAGTAACAGAAAAAATACTTTGGTTTCCTGATCCCCTGAGGTCTGGGCATTTGTTCAATGCCCTCCTAGTCTCTGCTTATACTGCAAACTCCAACTTACCCTGCCTCTTCTTCATCTGTTCCTGACACTTCTCTCCAGTAAAGCTCACTTAGCTGACCTCTCGGAAGGCAGAGCCCTTCCTTCCCACAAGTACTTTCTATTGAATCAAAATACTAACAGCCGAACAATGAAAATACAGAACAGAGTCACAGCTTTTTAACAAAATGTATAGCAGAGCAAAGAGTAAATAAAGAGAACATCCACCACAAACCCTTCTACCACCTTGCTTCAGCCTCCAGAAGAGACTCTTGGAAACAGTGTAGAAGGCAGCAGCAAAATGCTAAGATGGAGGGCTAACTCTAGGTCTACCCCTGTGGAAAGAAGGAGGCTTAAATATCTATCATAGGAGTATGACATTACCACAAAGCTATGACATTACCTCTGCAGAGAGCAGTGTCCCTTCCTCCTGTTGAAGTTGGGCTGCTGCACAGTGAGTGTCTGGACAAAAACGAAAGCAAGCAAGACAAAATTTGTCTGAGTAGCCTAGTGATAAGGTGTCCATGCGGGAATGGGAAGTACTGAATTTGAACCTCTGTTTTAAGGACTCATTTAGGATTTCCCTACTTATCTTGGGTAGGATGTATCACAATCTTGAACTACCTCTCTCCACTGAGCATAAATGGAGCATAGGTCAATAAATTTGGGGCCTAAAATTAAGTGGGATTAATCTGGACCTAAGTACCTATGCTAGTTAGGCTCATACAAGAACAGGAGACAGGTAAGAAGGATATCATTTTTTAACTTAGGTTCATAAGTTTTATTGTAGATTTAGCCTCAGGTCATTCTGTACCAAACATTTGAGAAATCTCTTGCTCCTCCTTTTTCTTTTTCCTGCTTTTGAAGTCATGAAATTTGGCTATCAAAAAAAGCATAACTTCTACACTTCAGATTTCAATTATTGAGGCTGACACTTTGCCAATAGAAGAAAAAAATGGAGAAAGGGTAACATTTAGAGCATTTCTCAAAAGTTTGATATTGATATAAAAGTTTGATGCTTAGTGCATGTGGTCGCCGAGGGGAGCAGCTCCAGTGCTGGCACTATTGCAGCGGAGCGCTCTATTGCATTG